>NC_081527.1:3059572-3259572 GCF_030273125.1 Centropristis striata | reverse complement strand
GTTTATTTATTTCATATAGTTTTTTTAGATTTAATAAAAGAAGTAATATGAAATTTTGAACTTGACTATTGAGTACTTTTTTAAGTCTTTATATTTTGCTATTTTACTACTACTTATCCATAGCTATATACATGTAGATATATAGATACGTTTTACTTTACTTAACTACAGTGAAAACAAATTTATTTTTAAAATATTAAAGAGCTTTGTAACAGAGGTAAAAGTGATAATTTTTAAAATAATTCCCCAGATAGTAGGAGGGAAGATTATAGTTATATAAACTGATGCAAAATGTTCAACTTTTAGTTGATTCCAGAGTAAAGTCTGGTTTAAACTCTTGTTTGAGAATAAACTCTGTTGCCTTCAACTCTGACCGTCTCCAGTGAAGTTCTTGATTTTTTTTTCCAGACATCAGTAGTAAATCATTTTTTTAAGACTTGTTTGAGAATAAACTCTTAACTATTGTCTCGACGAACCTCTGACATAATTAGATAATTAACTGTCTAATTTGAACAGTACTATATATATCCAAGAGATTCTGTTTCTGATTATTTGCTCTGAAGTTAAACTGAAATACATCAAAACAAGGAGGTTTCAAAAAACAGACGGACTGTGATTTTTCACTTTATTGAGAATGTTTCACTCAAAGAATTTGAAAAACTTGATTAAAATGAATGAAAGAAACAGAAAATACGAAACAATAACATGTCTACAAGAAGCTAATGATTGAGAATAAATCTCTATTATTATACAGGTCGCAATTCAAAGTGGAAATAAACGAAAATATAAAAATAACACCAGACAAAATGTACACTTAGTAACTGCAGATATATACGTGTATATATGTATTTATATTTTTAGGATGACTGTATCTTCCTTTAACAGAACAACCTAAACACGTCATCATTGATATTTGTGAATACTGATCAGCGTGATGAATGAGATGAATTGATGAGATTTGATGGTGAGAACAAGCAGAAAACAGTCAGTCAGCATGTGTGCAGTTGGTGGACGGTCCCTTGTTTCTGATGATCATCAGCAGAATGATTCCACAGCAGAACACCAGACTCTTCACTATCAGCACTGTGTACAGCAGGCAGAGCAGCTTCACCCTGCACTGAGACTGGAAGGACCCTGACACACACACACACACACACACACACACACACACACACACACACAGAGTCACACAGTATGTAAATGTCATCAGAACATCATCAGATTTTCATCAGTATAACTTGGACTTTTCCAGACGGGACAAGCAGCTTTACATGAAGACAGGGGTCGGCTACACTTTGAATGAAAGCTCAAAGGTCCTTATTGAAGACAACAAGTCAGGGCCTCAGCCAGCTTTTGAGCTATACGGAGCCAGGACAGAGACTTTAAAGGTTGGCATTGAAAAGCAAAGTGAAAAAGGAAAGATTGTGTTTGAAGGAGAGGCAGCAGGTGATCTTACAGTCAGCTTGCTGCAGAGCTGGCAGGTCTGCTGGCTTTCTCTCTGGAGGACAGGAGGCTGCTGGAGCTGGAACCTCTGAAACAGAAAAGGAGTGAAATGTTTGGAGTTGCAGTGAGAAATGTCAGTCCTCTGCTCCTCTGCTCTCTTTGACAGCGTCTCCACATGAAGCTGAATCACTGCTGAACACAGTCAGCGAGCCTTCATTACCTTGTTCTGTTGGGGCCTCCACTTGGCCCCCCTCGTGCTGGACGTAGCAGTGATATTTATACGTGCTGATCTCTTGCTGAGGGAGCAGCAAGATGGCGGCGGTGCGTCCCGACTCTCTGAGCTCCAGCTGCTCTCCCTCAGCAGGGGGCAGCTCCTCCAGAGGACCGTTCTCCTTTCGTCTTTTCCAGGAGATGCGGACCAGAGGAGGAAACATGGCTGAGGCCAGACACAGCAGGGAGCTCTTCCCCTCCAGGTGGGCTCTGGGTGCTGCTGGGTACACGCTCACCACGGGCTTCACTACCTGCTCACCTGAAGTTTGACAGCAGCAACAAGCAGCACAGACACACATTGACACAGTCAACAGCAGCTTACAGCACTGCACTGCATTCAGTGTGATCCTGGAAACTACATGGACTCTGATCACTAAACTACTCATCAATACAGCACAAAGTTCACTACATATACTGTATTCACCTTCATATGAAACACACTCAGCATCTAATGTCAGCATGGATTATATGGGGACACAAGATCACATCTGTTTTTAAAAGGAGGCTCAAGACCCAACTGTTTGGTCTAGCTTTTAACTGATTATTTTACTATTCATTTATTCCCGTTGTATTTTAGTTTTTATCTTTTATTTTCTATCCTGTTGTCTTTTAGTCTTTTAGTTTTTATCCTATCCTGTTGTCTTTTAGTCTTTTAGTTTTTATCCTGTCCTGTTGTCTTTTTGTCTTTTAGTTTTTATCCTGTTGTCTTTTAGTCTGTTAGTTTTTATCCTATCCTGTTGTCTTTTAGTCTTTTAGTTTTTAGCTCCAGTGTTCCCTCATGGGGGCCTCCTCACTGGGGGGTGTGTTGGGTCTGCCCGTGGGGATGTGGTCTTGGAGACTCTCTGGGCACGGGGGACTGGGCGGCTCTGCACCATGTGTGGAGTCCACCCCGGTCTCCCCAGGTCCTGGTGGTCTCTGTGATGGCGTCCTCTATGGCTGTGGGCTCTGCCACCTCTCAGTGTGGATGCTCCCACAGGTTGCTTTTTTCCTCATCTGGATCCTCGGTGCCTTGCCATGTCTCTACACTGTCAATTAATATGTGCTGTGTGTGAGTCTGAGTGTGTTTGTGTGCGTGCATGAGTAAATGCGTGTGTGCATGTTTGTGTATTTATACTTACAGATGTGTATGTGGGGGAGGGAGGGGTGGGTTTTGTCATTTTTATTGTTTGTTTTTATTCTTATTTTCTTTTTTTTTGTAAATCACTTTGTGTTGCATTTTTATGTATGAAAAGCGCTATATAAATAAAGTTTGATTTGATTTGATCTTTCATTTCACCTTATTTATCATTCATTTTTCTTACCTATAGAAATTCTTTAATGATGATGACTTGTACCTTCATACAATGGACATGTCTTTTTATATGTGACACATTTTAAATAAAGCACATATTTACCTTCATGTCAAATATTATTTTCATGTTAGGGAACACAATACATTGAATGTTGAAGCTCCAGTCCAGTGTCTAGTTATTGAGAGGCGAGGCTCCCAGTTACTGCTTTTTGTTAGTGTCCTTGAAGGAGCCACAGGATGGCGGCTTTGCTTTAACTCTGTGTTCATTCACTCACATTGACATTACTGATGTTACTGACTGACACACTCCACATTTGGACTGATTTCTTTACTTTATCACAATAAATCTCCTTTAATTTATCATCATTCTTTGTGTCCATTCCCGTTTTTGTCATGGCCCAGGAGTCGGGTTATGACTAAATGGGGGCTCGTCTGGGATATTAACCACATATTTACCACAATAAACCTTTTACAATTTATATAGGAACAAATCAAGACATAAATCATTTTATGACTTTTTTCATTGCAATTTTAAATTCCTGAAAAAATATTTGATTCTGTCAAATGTGAATAAAAATGTCCACTTAATAAAATAAAATAAATTAAATATAATATTACAATATCATAATAATATAATATATTATAATATAATATAATAAATATATAGTTTGCATGGTGTGTAAAACATAATTAAAATACATTTACATCAAATTCCAAAATCACTTTGTCCGTATATCCATTTGAACATTGAATATATTTTCTATGTCCAGTTTTTAATTGAATATATTTCAGAAAGGATGTGAAAATTATCTCATTCTGTTTTATTTTCAACTTAAAGAATGTCAAAATTTGTCAGTGTCAGGTTTAAGACATATTTTAAGATAATATAACATATTATAATAACATAATATAATATAAAACAATATAATATAATATAATATAATAAAAGACGGTCTTGATCCTTTAGGATGAAGTCAAATGTTATTATTATTATTGTGAAAGTGTGAAACAGTTTTCCTTCATCATTTTCTACACATATGATTATAACTTACATATTTAATTAAATGCAATTGTTATTTTAATGATCTCAATAATTTTGTCTCTTTAAACTATGAATTCTTACCATTTCTATCTATTATATATTTTATTATATTTGGCACAAACTGTTTTCTTGCAATTTTAACTTCCTGAGCCAATGTTTGATTCTGTCAAATGTGAATAAAAACTGCCACATAATACAATATAATCTAAAATTAAATAAAATATATAATATAACATAATATATTTTGATGTAATATAATATTTTATATGTTATTATGTATTATAATGCAATATATTATAATAAAATATAATACAATATAATATAATATAATATAATATCAGCAGGTTGGGGCAGATTACTCTGAAATGGATGCAGCTGCTGAACAGAAATTTCACGGCAGTTTTTGTCATTATAGTAACTTGATCCACTGGATAACAAACATATGCAATCAGATTACTTTTTAATTAGACTTTATCCTATAAAACGTAAATACCAGCAGCAGCAATAATAAAACTTTGATACCCAAATAAAATTACATTTCTGCATCTTCCAAATTGAATAAAAACACGATTGAACATGAAAAAAGGACCCTGAGTTAATCAAAGATTAAATGACCCTATAAATATTATATGACAGAATTTAACATGAGCTCATATAATATAATACGGCAACTTAATTTGTGTTAAAATCATTTACACATTTTCCGCTGTATACTTTACTCTTTATGCTAAATAAACACATCACACTATTAATGAATAATACTATATAAAAAGTAAAACAACACATACTATTGATCTATACGTCCCTAAAGGTTTTATAGGTTATTATATATCTTTTTTTTTTTTTTTTTTTTTTTGACACAAACAGAAAAGTGTGTGCCTTTAGATATCATCCTGTATCACATGTAGAAATGACTCATTAGTCTCCATACGTTCTATTTAATTGACATATCATATTCAGTATGATAAATATATCTTTAGGAGATGTTTATCATCATATAAAACACAATTGTAGTAATAGTTATAGTGTGTTGTTTAATAAAAACAAGAGGCGCTGCTGAATTACTGAGAGGATCAAATACTGTATATTTGTAACATTTCCAATATCAAACTTTTTCTATATGAATCAGTTTCATCTCCTGCAGAAATAAAGAATAACTTGAGTTGTGCCGTGAGATTTAAACATCTTTTCAGGAATTATGAAGCTTTTTTATGTAACAATAGCTGCATGGCTGCAAGAATTCTCTACTAATGATGAAAAAAGTCACAAGCAGCAGAAACTCATTAAAACACATTTTCAATGAAATAGCTGAAGGAAAAAGAAAGTTTATTCTTACCTACAAACAGTTTAGTTCCAGAGCCAAAGATGTAGTACGATCCGCCTCGCACAGTGAGAAAGACTCGTACAAAAACCTGTCTGCTGCTGAATGTGTCAGCTGAGGTGAACCAGTCCACATTATGAAGCAGTATCATATTTCAGCTCCATGATGTGTTTCTCTAATGTTCATATTAACATGACTGTCTCTTCTTTTATGTCCTTTTTAGACACATTAGCAGAGTTTGTTGAGTGTCCGTGGATCGTTGGTTCAGACGTTCATGTTCCTCAGAGGATGAACCCTACTGACTTTGGTCAGTTTTTATCTAACACCATCATCAGCTCACGTCTTTAAATTGTCCATTACTTTGATTTATGACGTGTGTGCGTCCAATGACAGGACGCTGGGCCACACAGCCAGTGTGTGTTGCACTGTCGTCTTGTTTTGATTTGAAGGAGAAAGAGTTGTGATCCTCCTACTTTTTAAATCAGGTCAACACATGAGACCAGAGTTACCAACTTATCACCGCAATAAAACACTTTGGACTTCTACGACGCCGTCACTACACCCATAGAGGCTCCCGTCCCATCTCTCTGGACCGACTACAGCTGCTGCACTTCCTCATTCTGTCACCACAACAACTCACCACGTCATCAGGAGAACCACCACGTGAATGCCTTCAACCTTCGCCCAGTACCCACTTCCTCCATGCAAACTTCAAAACAAAAGCCTCTGAAAAAAGCCCTGTTCAACACAAGATTCCTCAACAATAAAAGCCTCATCTTAAATGAATTCATCACTGACAAACAACTAGACTTCCTCTGTCTGACTGAAACCTGGCAAAAACCCATGGAATATTTCACACTAAACCAAACCTTCCCTGCTGGATATTCATACATGGACATCCCTCGCTCTAAGGGCCGAGGAGGAGGAAAACACCACCAAGACCTCAACCCTCGGCCACTCTCCATCATTGCTGCACCATCTTTTGAACATCTGGCATTTAAACTCCCCGGTCCAAAACCTCATCATTGCTATTATCTGCCGTCCACCCAAACCCAACCCAACCTTTCTGTCAGATTTTTAGAATTCTTCACACAACTGTCTTCAGTCTCCCCATCTGTCCTCCTCCTAGGAGACTTTAACATCCACACTGACTCTCTTGACTGTAAAAGCACAACAGACTTTTTTTTTTAGATTAGATTAGATTGAACTTTATTGTTACTGAACAAAGTAACAGCTACTTGGACAACAAAATGCAAAATATAGGCCACCTACAGTAATGCCAATAAATTAGAATAGGAGTATGAGTTGTTACTGTTTTGCTCGCCACTATTCACTATATATCAATTTATTGTTGTTGTTTTCTCACCTGGTTCTTCCTGCGTGCTCTCCCTTTCCCTTTCTCCTTCTCTATCTTTCTCTCTTTCCCTTGGCAGAGACAATCATACACAAATATATTGTAGCAGACCATTTCCTACAGAAGTAATTTGATACAACATACAGATAGCTGGTTTATATTATCTGTTACTTTAGCTTAACACGCTTCAGAAGAAGAAAAAACAAGACAGAGATCATTATGGACTGTCCCTAGTCTCTCACCTGAATCTGTCTATTTTCTTTTAAAGAACTGTCGTATGTCCATTGGTCACTGGCAGACCACACACACACACACACACACACACACACACACACACAGAGAGACCGGACAGTAAAAGCTTGTTAAATTAAATAATCTGTGCTAACTCAAAAAATTAAAAAAGTTAATACACCACATATTTTCTGAGTCATTAGTACAAATTTGTAATTTTAAGTTAACAGTACTCGACCGCTTTCATTTATTTTAGTCACTGTACTCAAACAGTTTGACAGTAAACTTGATGACGTCACGTGCGCGCGTCCTTCTTCTCCAAGCCTGTCGGAAAGTCCGCCATTACCGCTACTCGCGTCGTCAAGAAAAGCCGAGAACGAAGCAACTTTCTCAGCAGGAGTCGCTAACAGTGAACGCCGTGCTGACCGCCCTCACCGCCCTGACCTCCGTTATTTTCATATTCGCTTTGGGAGCACTAATTTGGTAAGTTAAGAGTTGTTTAAGCGCCATATTTTAACGGTGTGCATTCGGGCTGTCTGCAGTTATTTGTATCTGTCCGTTAAATGTGATTTGGCTAGCTTAATTTGTAAATGCCTCACTTAACTGTTAGCTAATTTACATGTAAAGAGGGATTAGAAAGTGGACTTGTGGGATTTTTATGTCAAAGTGGAAATTTTGTCTTGTGTAGAAAGTTGTCTGCTAAATTTCATAAAGTTGATTTTACCACACAATGTCGACTGGAACTGCATGTTTCATCGGCATGCATGTCCGGGCATGTCTCGGCTTAACGGTTACTGAATGTTAATGTTTTGTATGGAGGGTTTAACTTTAAAGTTAAGGTCACATCAGTTTCAATTTCACGTTTTACCGGACCATTTCTGTTTTTTGTAACGCACGTAAACTGGCTTGTAATCAGTGTGGAAAAATAACCGCAGTCCAGCGGTCAAGTGTTCCCAGTCTTTGCATGGTTAAGGTCATTCCGACTGTCAAACAGAAATAAGATTTTATTGAAAACAAATAATAATAAATAAAAAATAGATAATATCTCTCTTCTTAACCTGAGAGTGTAGCAATACCCTTTTATGTCTTGGTTTAGAGATATAAGAACTGTTTACATTTTCCATTTGTCACAATATCTATAGATTAGCAAGAACTTAAGTCTGAGTAAAGTGAAATATGTTCATAAACCTGTTTTAATAAGTTTGGGATTAAGACATTTCACACTGTGTGAGGTTAATACATTAATCAATGTAATACTTCAAAGATATTGTACATAATGCTTTTGTTGAAAGTGTATTATCTTGCTTAAAATGTCATTCTTTTTTCTCTGAAGGCTGAAGCAACAGGCCGACATACAGAGTCTTCAACCTGGTATGTTATTGGCAAACATTAAGCTTTTTTCGATATTTGTTTTGCATAGTTGCTGAAATGTAAATTAATGCACCACAATCAAATTAATCTAAAACCTGTTTCACAAGTGTTTTCAATTGATGAGAATATTGTTTTCAATTGATGAGAATATTGTTTAATTTTACCATGGCTTGGCCTACGGCGCAAAGAGGTCATAAATGATGACCTACCTGTTGGAGAGATCCTGGAACGCTGGCCTGCTCTTAAAATAGAGTCACAGGTAAACAATATTTTTTTAAGTAAATCTATCTAGGCACATGTATTCAATTTCATTCTTCAGACTGACTTTGTCAGTGATAAGCTGAAAATATCCATTCAGGTTTGCAGTGAATACCATTGAGTGTGATTTGGTAGTGTAGTGGTATGGATGTTTTCCCCCAAACTTGAAACAGTTCAAGGTCAACGTTTGGCAGTACTGGGCAGTATTCAGGAATGCTTTGTTGCTGTTTATATCTCCTTACAGGGCCACATATACATTACAATCTGACTTAAACATTCATGTACTTTGTACAGGTCTGTGCCGAGTTTCACAGGATTGCAAACATCAACCTGAAGAACCAGTTCTATGCTGAGTTGGACCGACATGCCCCCCGTCTTCAGAGCTTGTTCAGAAAGAGAGCTGCACGCACAGGGAAAGTAGCTGACACTCTGGGTCAGCTCTTTGATGCTTATGACCACCAGGTCAATTGCTTAAGATTGTTGGTGCTTAAAAGTTGTACTATGTCGGTGTATGTGTTTGTGTAGATATATAATAATTCATATCTGTTTAGTTACTGTTATTCTGTTTTGTTCTTACACGCAAGGAACAATTTGATGTTCACATCAAACGGGCTGCTGTCCTTCGTGCCCTCCCAGCTTATCTTCATGAAGATGACTCTACATTTCTGAAGTTTTGGGATGTAAGTACAATTAAGCATTTGCTCTGCAACAATACAATACAATTACTGGTATTTATTTTTATTTTGTTACATTGTTTAAGTTGCTGCAATGCAGGAACAAAAAAAAGAATTAAAAAATGAAATAAAACAATACATATATTTGCTTATCTTTCAACCTATATCACTAGATATGGACCTTGTCTGTGAGAATTTTTTCAGCAAATGTTTCTTCTCTTCTACTGACCAGATTGCATTCAGGTTCTTGTTGCAGGCAATAAGTAATTCCATAAGTAGTATAGATAATGTAAGGTATACAATGGATGCAAATCATAAAAAAAAGGCATATACAACATATTGCATCTTTAATATTGTGCGAAGTGCTGAGTAAATTCCAACTATATTTCATTAATTTCAAGTGCTGAGCATGATTTATTCCTTTGGATGCCTTTGAAATGCAGCTCTTTAGCTTAAAAAATAAAAATAAATGTGTAAGTCTGAATTTTTAGAATCTCTTTTTATTACTTTTTTTTTTTTTTTTTTCTTGCAACAATGACAATGGAAAATATTTAGTCAATTGAAGATCAATGTTTTTGTTTATAACATGGTAAAATGAACAAATTTCAGGCTGGGAGACAAAACATTCTGTTCTACATTTTACATAAATAATTTTATATAAATCTGTTCCACATTTTATATTGACTGTGACCTGCGACTGACCTGAGAAACCATTTGCATTTATGTATTGTGATTATTGTTTTGGATGGTTCTATCTGACTGTTTTCTGTCTTCATTACTGATGAATTGCCTGCAAACAGCTTTGGGAGATAGCTCAGGTTATCTCACATAACAGTTCTCTGTTGTTGTCTTCAGATGGCGAAGTCTGATGAACCAATCACTGAAGATCTACCAGTAGGGATCCTGTTGATCAGTGCAGATTCAACAGATGCAACATTCTTCTGCCCAGAGAAGACTGCAATTGACCTATGGCTAAGCCACACCCCCAAACGCGATGAGCCAATCACAGTGCGCATAGCTAACTCAATACACTCGGACATTCTCTCCTTCCACATCCATTGAAATGCATTGGAGTTAGTCTGTTTTCAATCATTTTTATGTGTTTTTTCTTGAGATTTTAAGTTTAAAATGGTCAACCGGTGTGCATGGGGTACATGCAACTCTGACACAAGGTATAGCCCAATAATATGGGAGCAGTAACCCGGTTCCCTATGGCAGTGATTCCCAACCGCTGTTCCGCGGCACACAAGTGTGCCGTAAGAAATCAATATCTATCAATATCAAATCCAGCGACTCCGTCTTAACGAGCGCTAACGAGGTCGGCCGGCTCGTTAACAAGAGCCTCTTGTTAACGAACCGGCCGACCTGTTAGCGGCAGTTAGCTACAGTTAGCTCTGTAGCAGTACAACAAGCACCGGAATGAGCGGTGTCAGTGGGGTGAAAAGACGAGTGAAAACCTCTAACCTGTTAATGAAGGCCCTTTTGGGACTTCGAGATGATATTTCATTTTTCTGTCTCCAAAAGTGATTAATTGCCTCCTGTGAAATTTCTCTGACTGTCACAGCTGCCATAGCGCCCGTCACCGAATGTTGACAGTTTGTCCGAGTGAGTGGAGGGGGCGGGGCTTAGCCATAGGTCAATTGTACTTGAGGGTAACATAGTTATGGAATTTTCCAAAATGGCTGAGGCATTTGTCACACTTTTTGCACTTTTTTATGCCTTGCATCTAAGTTACCCAAACGGCATGTCAAACACGTTTGACTTCATCCAGAAAGTACTTATGGGCCTGGATGATGGGAAGTTGAGGCCTCGGGTGCTGACCCTTAAAAATGACTTGCTGATTGTGGAGGGATCCTAATATGTAAACAAAGTTCACAACATTGCTCAGGCCCGGTTTTAGTTGTGTTATTGAATGTACTATGTACATTTAGGTTGTAACATTTGTACACAAAGTTTTATGGAAATGTCTAAAAGTGTCTGAATAATGTGTAATGTGTGACAGAGGATTTCATTCATATTGTCACAGTGATTCACAAGTGATTGTTTTTGGGGTTTTTTAAAGGCAGTTTTTTAAGTTTTGGAAGATGTAATGGATACATTTTGGATGCCAAAGTTGGATAACGTTTATGAAAGTGTTTAAAGTATTGAAGTAATTAGGGTTCAGCAAAATATTAAGAGTTGAGCGTGGAAAATAAAAAGGGTTTTTTTCCATATAAAACACATAAAAAACAGGTCATAGGACACACATTGTTTTGAGGTTCTGGACTGTGTTTTAAATAATGCTTGAAATAATGCTTGAAATAATGCTTTTTCTATTCAAAACATATGTATTTGGGGCTTTTTAGTTAAAGCTACTTAAAACATTTTTTGAAACTGATTACATAAAATGTTTCAAGGTAAACTAACTTGCAGTTTTGCTTTTAAATAAAGTAATGTTTTTAATTATATAGGAGTTTTTGTGCATTGTTAATTTAACTTAAAACAGTTAAGTACATATTAAGTGAATAATTTCTTACAGACAACTTACATTTTTTATGTTAAAGGTAATAAAAATATTTAAGGAAGCCATACTTAATTCTATTCTTACTGTGAAAACAAAATACCAAGTAAAAAGTCCTTAAACAAGAATGTTTGTGTAACTTAAAAAATTTAGTTAGTGCCACTGAAAATAATTTAGTTAAAGCTACTTATATTTAAAATTTCAATATAACTCAAAGTTGAGTAAGTGAAACTAGAAAATTTCGATGTAATCAGTTTCACCAATTTTTTTGAGTTATATTAACTTGTCGGGTTTTACAGTGTAGGAGTTATCTTTCACACATCTCATACCTTTGTGTTATAAATAGCCTATATATATAGACCTACTGTGTGTGTGTGTGTGTGTGTGTGTGTGTGTAGTATATACTACTACGTCTGCATGAATGTAATGTGATTATTATTGTTGCAAAGTCTGGTTCAGGTTAAATCCTCTGCAAAACATGAATAAATACAGCAAAGAAAAACATTTAACTATTTTTTATTGTTACATTACATTACATGTCATTTAGCAGACGCTTTTGTCCAAAGCGACTTACAATAAGTGCATTCAACCTGAAGGTACTAGATCAAGTAAGTACATAACTTTAAGAGCTAACTGTCATTGCTACAGGAGTGCTATATGTTAAAGAAGAAAAGAAGAAGAATAAGAGCAATTTTTTTTTCTTTTTTTTATATATATATGTGTTAGGTGACCATGGCTTAACCGAGGTATTGTTGGAAGAGATAGGTCTTCAGCCTGCGGCGGAAGATGTCCAGGCTGTCTGAGGTCCTGATGTCGGTGGGGAGCTCGTTCCACCATTTGGGAGCCAAGATAGAGAAAAGTCTGGAGGAGGTTTTGAGGCGAGTTGACCCACGCAGGGTGGGAGTCGCCAGCTGTTTGGCTGATGCAGAGCGGAGAGGACGGGCAGGGGTGTAGAGTTTGACAAGGTCCTGGATGTAAGTAGGACCTGAACCGTTAGCAGCAGAGTACGCCAGAGCTAGAGTCTTGAAGCGTTTCCGCGCAGCCACAGGTAGCCAGTGGAGGGAGCGGAGGAGGGGTGTTGTGTGTGAAAATTTGGGAAGATTGAAGACCAATCGAGCAGCTGCATTCTGGATGATATTGTCTACTTTGACAGTAAGACACAACTGAAAAATATCAAATATGAACTAGGAATAAATAAAATTCATTTAAAAAGCCACAGTGAGTGTTTTCACACATACTGGTATTATACAGTGATTATGTCGTTTGTTTTCACTCTGGTCCAAATGCCCTGACAGGGAGTCATGTTTCCATGACGACGGACCAGAAAAAGACGCGTGTGACGTCAAATTATGTCTCTAAAGTAACGATAAACTTTAACAACAGAGACACAAGTACGCACTTCACAGGTACACAGTTAATTTGTCGCACTGCTCCTTTTGTTTAATAAACGGACCGCTCCAGTTTGACTGTAGCTGCGCTAATGGCGCTAACGAAGCTAACCGGGCTAACTAACTGTAAAACGGTGCCTGGACTCCGGTTCTCTCCGATATGGTATCTGAATGTGAACAACTCCAGGTAAAAGGAAAGAAGTATGAGACAGAGCTGGAGCAACTTACTTAGTTGATTCCCAACACGACAACTAAAGGATTCTCACTCTGCGTGTGTCGCTGGATGCCGGTCGGCCAGCGGAGCGGTGCAGAGGGAGCGGCTGAGAGGAGGATGATACCATTTGCTAAGCGGGGGTGTTTTCATTTTCATCCTTAACATTTACATTTAAACCACAAACTACGGAGTTTGTTTTGGACATCATTTAAGTTTGTCAAAGACGAACAAAAATTTTAGAATAACAACATTTCTTACTCCAAGTTTTAGGGGTGAAGAGCCCATGATTATAATAATAATAATTATCATTATTATTATTATTATTATTATTATGATCCTCCTACTTTTTAAATCAGGTCAACACATGAGACCAGAGTTACTGTTCACACAAACAAACAGTGAACAACTCAAACTAAACTTTAGGACAAATATTGTAAACACTCAAATATTTCTGTTGACCTGAAGGTCAAAAATATAAAGCCAGAATGAACCTTATTGCTTGAAAAGGTTTGTTGCCAAGTGAAATCTAAAAGTGATCTCAGTGTTTGGATGTATGTATATAGGCTTTGACATTAATATCATTATTCTTTGTTTTCAAACCTTCAAATATCTTGTATATTAATATTCTGTCACATACGCTCATGAGACATTTCTCTGTTGATTAGCAGTTAAAATGAGATCTTAAAACTTGTATAAATATGAGGATTCATCCTCTGGGGACCATAAACATCCACTGTAGATGTGATAGAAATCAGGCCAACAGTTCTCTTGTTCTGGATCAAAGTTTTGTTTGGATGTAAAGACGGAGCCAAAGGTCCCACTGCTCACAGAGAAAAACCTTCATTCAATCCAAATACATTTACCAAATCTCTGTTGAGGGGGAACTGTCACAAATCCTACAATTCACTTGTATCATTTACTGAAGTGAAATGATCTGCTCAAATCTGTTCCAACATGTGATGGAAGAAAGCTTTTATTGTGAAGGAGCCACAGGAAGCAGGTCAGCATTGTGAGGAGGAACGGACTTTATTCCTGCAGCAGGTCAAAGCAGAGGATTTTAATCTTTATCAAAATGCTGAAGCTTGTTTTTGTTTCATCATGTTTTTAATGACAAACTGCTTTTCAAACAAGACGTCTTGATGTTTTTTACTCAGTTTATTTGTAATATTCATTTGACTCTTTTCTCTTTCACTTCTTTTATCTTTGTGTCTCTGTGTTGCTAGTTTGTCCTCACTGTGTGGAACAACAATAAACCTGCTGAAATATCTGATAAAAATATGAATAAATATCATATCAAATAAATCCTGACAGCAGTAAAGAAAATAAATCCCTCAGTTCAGTGTGTTTGTGACTCTGGCTGAGATGGAGGTGAAATATGTGAACCTGGGCTGTGGTTTACTGCTCTCTTCCTGTCACAGACACTGTTTGACATCTGTTCATCTGGAGGTTTTTGTACAGGCTGCAGGGATATTTTATCACTGTGGGGAAAAAGCTTTATACAGGAGCAGTAGTAGGTGGCTGAATGATTTAGTTTAACGCTCTGGATCTGCAACTCACAGCCGTTCTGTTTATTCACAGCTGAGAAATCATCTTCCTGAGGATGATTGTAATCTTTATATATGGTACCATCTCTCCAGATACGCAGAATCCGTGTGAATGTTTCTGTGTCTCTCTTCTGGTACCAGTATACAACATTGCTATCACACTGTTCAGTGCCTCGACAGCTGAAGGAGACTCTTTCACCAACTCTCCTGGTCCATGTTAAATCCTCCTGAAGCAGCTGTGTTGCCATGGCAGCCAGCGCTGTGTGGAGACAGACAGGTAGATGAAGGTGAGTGTGACAGTGTTTGTTAAAGGTGGAGTTTGTTGGCTCCTGATTGGCTGGAAACACTCACCTGAGCACAGACAGCACAGAGCAGCAGCTGGGAGGAAAAGCATTTTGTGCAGCGGTGTTTCCTCTGGTGAACCTGGGGAGAAGTGGCGCTCTGATGCAGCTGAGGCCAAACAAGGAGGAGCTGCGAGATCAGACGAGGGCCACGTGGTTTCTAACAGGTCCTCAGACCTCCCATCAGCCCCTGTGGTGGAGAGATAAGGCTGCTTCAAAGCACCTCACTTTCCTGTGTCTTCACACTAATATTAAACAGAGTCTTCAGCTGTTTTAAAGTCTCTGCATTAGCTGCCTGTTTGCTTCACAATTGATTTTAAAGTCCTTTTGATTGTTTATAAAGCTCTTCATGTTTTATGTCCTATTTATTTCTCAGAGTTGCTTTTAGCGTATGAACCCTGTAGAACCCTCAGGTCTTCTGCTCGTGGCCTTTTAATGATCAAATTTTTAAATTATTTATTTATTGTCTTTTATTGGTTTAGTCTGGCTTTTAATAGAGCTCCGTTTATTTGTTTGCAGTCTAATTATTTACTGTATTTATTTTTTTAAATGTATTTTATTATTTCATAATTGTCTTTTTTTTTGTATAATTTTTAAATAAATTTTATTTATAATAATAATAAAAATGATGATAATAATAATAATAATATAATTGTTATTAGACTTTGGATTATTTTTATTATTTTTATTTTTGTTTTTTATAATCATTATTTATATTTTTTGAATAACTATTTTCTATTTTTTATTTTCATTCATTAATATCCATTTGTTGATCAAAATATCAATATATTTAACTATTTATTACATTCCATTGTTTGAGCTCATCTATATAATTTGATCAATAAAATTAAAATAAGTCAAACAGCAGCTTATTTTATGATGAAATACTTTGTGAACATTCTTTGTCAGTCTCCCTTTAAATGGAATAACACTGTGAGACAAATGTCAGTCTGTTCCTTTAAGACGTTGAGGGAACAGTCATGATACATTTCATATTATTTTCACAGATTGTTCTTCTATTACGTAGGGTATAATTCTGAACAGTTGGATCATTTTCAACGTGAAAACATATTGCATCACATGTGTGACATCACATGTCTCTTTACGGTGTTAGAAAGGAGTCACAGCCATAAATAAGCTCTAACAACATGGCTGTGTGATACAAACTGAACTTTATCACAGACAGAGAGCGCCACCCTGTGGTTAGTCACAGGAAGTGCAGGTACCCACATGATGATGATGATGATGCTGATGATGATGATGATCACACACACACACACACACACAGTTTTGAATGTAACTGAAATGTGTAAACTGGACAAAAAAGGTTTTTGAGTTCACTACATTATTATTATTACAACATATTCCAGATTTATTATATTTATTTGATGGAGAAAAGTTTCTTAATAAAAGTTACATAAAGGAATAGAGGTTGTCTTGTGCTTATTTTGAATTTGTCGACTGTTTTAACATTTAACATCAGCACAAGATCACAAACCAGACTCCATTCAGAAATCTCTTGTGTTGTGATTTCTTCACGCTGTACTAGCAGAGCATGGTCAACAGTATCAAATGCTTTTAATAAATCTACAAAGAGGGCGGCACAATCATTTCCTTTGTCCATGGCACATATAATATTGTTTGTAACAGATGTAATAGCAGTAAGTGTACTATGTTTTGATGTGAAACCAGATTGTAGGGGACTCAGCACATCATTTAGTGAGAGGAATGTTTGGAGCTGATTGTTGACCAGAGATTCTAGAACCTTAGTGAGACAGGGCAGTTTGGAAACTGGTGGATAGTTGTTGAGGTTTGATTTATCACCACTCTTATGTAGTGGGACAACATGTGCTGATTTCCATACCTGAGGGATAACAGCAGAAGAAATGGACAGATTAAACAGGTATGTCATTTGGTCTGCTATATGAGGAGCAGCAAGCTTTAAAAAATAAGGATCTATTTTATCCTCACCTGTTGATTTCTTGCAGTCTAAACCCTGAAGTGCTTTGATAACAGCATGAGACGTAAAAGGTTGCAGTGTAAACAGGGAGGTGTGGTTTGAACAGTGGTGGTTTGGAGACACATGAGGCAGCAGCTGACCAGTAAGACCAGGATATAATATATCAAAATGGTTTCCAGCAGCAACAAAATGTGCATTGAAAGCATCACAGATGTCAGCTGGTTTATCTATTATACAGTTATCTGATGTGATAGAAGGAGGAATAGATGCACATGATTTGTTTTTCTCTATATTAACTGCTCTCCAAAATGTTGATGGGTTTGTAAAAGAGCTGGAGATGAAGTCAATGTGATAATTAGCTTTAGCTTTTCTTAAGGCGGAAGTGCATTTGTTCCTTAGTTTTCTGAATGTGAGCCAGTGAGCTGCCTCATCACTGAGCCTTGCTGTGGCCCACGCTTTGTCTCTTGCTTTGAACATCAGTGCTAGTTCAGTGGTGAACCAGGGGCTTGTTCTATTTTTAACTCTATGTTTCTTATATGGTGCGTGTTTATTGATCAGTGACAGAAAGGAATTTGTAAAATAATCCAGAGCTGAATCTATATTTGGTATTTTATGCGTGTGGTGAATGTTACTTGCAACAAGGTGACAGAGGAAAGCCTCCTCGTTGAAGTGTTTGAAGTTTCTTTTGAGTATAATTTTGGAGCATGATTTTTCCATTTTTCCATTTCTGACACAGGCTACAGGGCAGTGGTCACTGATGCCAAGGGCAAAAACAGCACAAACAGTGATTGTGTTTCTCCTGTTAGACAGAATGAAATCTATCAGTGAGGAGTTTTTGGGGTTCTTCAGGTTAGGTCTGGTTGGCTCTTTAATCAACTGTGTCAGATTTAGATGATCACATATGTCTTTTAAATGATCTGAGTCAGATGTCAAGCAGTTTAAATGAAAGTCACCCAGGACCAGCGTCTCTGATTTGTTGTACTGAGCGATGAGGTGGGCTAATGAATTGATTGCACTGGGGATGGCTGAGGGTGGTCTGTATGCACCAACAACATGGATGAAATGATTACTGGATAGGTTGATTTAAGAGCCATAAATTCAAAGGAATGAGGTATGCTGACATTCTGTAGTACAGTAACAGATAAACATGATTTGACGTATACAGCCACACCACCCCCTTTCCTTCCAGCTCTGTCTCTTCTGGATAGATTGTAGTTATGCAAGGAAACTTCTGAATCATGTATGTTGTCTTTGAGCCAGGTTTCTGTTAGGACCAGGATGTCTGGCTCAGTCTGTGATAGTAGAATTTCCACTTGGTCTAATTTAAATTGATTGCACAGACTTCTCATATTCAGATGCATCAAACCAGGCCACGTCTTGATTTAAACAGCTGTGGGTTAAAGAACTCTTCCCTGGAGTCATCACAGAAGTTAGTTTTATATTTATATTTATTTTGGAAGGTTTTATAGTTATGAAATGTTTTGGCCTGTGAATTCTATTGTGAATAGACAGACAGTGTTTTTGATGAGCATTTGTAATAAGAACAGGGATCCTGAAGGCAGCAGCAGAGACAGAGAGTGGAGGACAGGGTGTGTTTTGGATCTCATCAATATATTTAAACATGTTGGTTTATTAAAACAAGACATTTGAATTCATGTGTTTGTGCTGTGGGGATTTATAACAGAGATGTTTCACTATTTTCTGACATTTCATTGATAAGATTAATAAAATTAGACATATTCTTTATGATGAGAAATGTATGATGGGAACATAATAATGTCTGCAATGACTTTAATACATTTCTTTAATTATTTAACAAATTGTATTTTATTGTTTATTAATTATTTATTTATTTATATCACAATTGACTTGTGTGATGATTTATTTGGTATTTTATAATAGAGATAATAGAGAAGACTTTCCATAATACTGCTGATTTATAACAATAAATGTCCTCTGTGATCTATAATCTTTTTATAAAGTTTCATCATCTCTGAGATGTTTTTAGGCTTCATTAAGGGTTATAATAGTTGACTGACTGTTCCTTATCTCTATTATAAAATACCAAATAAATCATCACACAAGTCAATTGTGACAAATATAAATAAAGCAACAAGTTGTGAAATAATTAAAGAAATGTATTAAATTCATTGCAGACATTATTATGTTATTTCATCAAACATTTTCACAACATTACTTTGTTGGATATGACTTTATTTCATTATAAACTAAATAAAATGTCATAGCAGTGAGACTTTAATTTCTAAACCAAAACCATTTGAAGGAACCAAATATCTAATCTCATCATAAAGAATATGTGTAATCTAATATTATTAATCTGATCAATGAAATGTCAGAAAATAGTAAAAAAAAATCTCTGTTATAAATCCCCACAGCACAAACACATGAATTCAAATGTCTTGTTTTAATAAACCAACACCTTAAAATATAAGTAAATATAAGATTATGACCATATATGACAAAGAAAAGCAATAAATATTCATTTTTGAAAAGCCAGAAGTGTTTGGCATGTTTTGATGCGATATATTAACTCAAATGAAGAAAGATGTTTTGACTCATTAAAGTAGATTTGAATGATTCAACACAACATTAAAGTTTAAAGGTGGATTTTCACTGGAGTTGATTCCAGTCAAATCTAATTTATATTATCTTACCTATAAAATGTGAAAAATAATAAAACATTGCCTGTTATAATTTCCCACAGCCCAAACACATCAATTCAAACTTAATAAACCAAGAGTCTGTATATGTTTAAATATGAGTAAATATAAGTTTATGACCATATATGACCAATAAAAGCATGAACTCTTTAAATAGGAGAAGCTGGAACCAGCAGATATTTGACATTTGAGCTTGTAAAATGACTAAAATGATGATTTGATTGTAAAAACAGCTGCAACGAGTGGATTAATCTGCTAATTGTTGCAGCTCTATTCTCACACATCACACGAGGACTCTGAGGAAAGAAACACACTTTTCTCTGATTTACAGCAAATCTCAATGAAAGCTGGTCTTCTTCTTCTCCTTGTGGAAGACTTTTCCATCAGCCTGCTTCCTCCAGCTCAGTGTGACGTCGTCATTCAGCCCCTGGTCCTTCAGCTTCTGTTGGAGCTGACAAACATTATTACTCACACAGAGATTACATTCTGCTTTCTTCTTTACATTTCATCCTCTGGAAGCTCTTTTTCACACTTTTTTCCTCACATGATAGTTTGTGACTTTCCCTGTTTCTACTTCTCATGTCACGTTGCTGTCCAAAGCATTGTAATGTTTATAACATATAGTTTGTGAATGATTTATTATTTTAAATGTCTCTTTATCTGTTTCCTCCTCAGACTGTTTCTTTTACTGCTTTAATGTGAATTCACTCTCTGAGGGCTGATAAAGTTTCATCTCATCTCATTTTAAATTTGCTTCTAACAGTCATTTGTTGCTCAGTTTTTGCATCAAAGTTGAATAAAAAGAATCAAAAGAAGATTCACCTGCTTCAGCATTCCCTCAATCACAGCAGATACAGTCACACTCATCCTCAATCTCTTCACTTTCTTCAAAGACGCTTTAAAAAAACAATCAAACATGATGAGTTGAGAGATTTCTGCTCTGATAATAATCAGCATCCTGTTGATATAAAGTGTCCTCAGTTAGTTTTGTCCTGCCTGTGGTCAGTTTAGAGCTATACTGCAGGCCGCCACCAGGGGGCGTTCAGGGGTTTATCAGTCAGTTAGAAGCAGTTACTTCCTCCATCTGTTGATATTCTCACATTGAAGTCAACACAAACTGATTATCTGCAGTTGGTCACTGCACGCTAACATCAGCATCCTGAGTGTTCACATTTATTGTCCAGAAATGTTTTTTATCTTCTCATTTCATGCTAAAGTAAAGCTAAATCTAATATAAATACTGTTTGAATCAGGGGTTCCCACTCAGATGGAGCGGAGCAGATGAATGGATACTTCTTGTCACAGGTCACATCCCCCCATCCTCCAGAGGAGCTGAAATCTGCTGCTGTACAAGCCTCCTCCCCCAGTTATCAGGTTGCCCTGACTTCCAGTGTCTGAACGAGGAGCTGCTTCCATCCCACCACTTCCAGGAGTCTCTGAAAAGGCCGATCCAGACATATCTTCCTGCTGGAAGCAGCTCCTGGACCTTCTGCTTCTCTGTCTTGTTTCTCACACTGGCCAGGTCTGTGTGGTGTTCTCTGCAGCAGCTCTGGGCCTCAGTCCAGCTCATGGAGTCAGTGAGGACAAATGTCACATCCAGCCCTGAAAATAGAGCAGAGAGAAACAACACTGATGCAAACTTTATATCTGAGTTTCTCTGCGTCTGAATATTTTTCTCAGCAGTTTGATGTTTCTTAATGAATGTGAGCATGAAGCTGAAGTCACCGTGGAGCTGTGTGCATATCAACTCCTTCTCTTGCAGCCCTGTTGACTGAGACAGTGAGGTGGGATAAAGCTGTTAATGATGGAGCTCTTTATATAAACCTTTATATATTTATATCAATGAAGGCAGGACTCACAAAGTCCATCTGCTTTAAATGAGCTTCATGTAAGTGAAGACAGAGAGGCAAAGAGCAGCAGAGAAGGGGAGAGGTCAACAAGCTCAACTGCTCTGTTTTACCTTCACTCATCAATATTCTCCCCTCTGACATCACAGCAGACCGCCTGTTTCTTCTCTGTGACACTCTCTATACTGAGCTCTACTGTTTTGTCCCCCTGATGATGGCAAACAGGGCCGTGCAGAGACCTTTGTAGGGGCAGGTGCTCAAAGTTAAAAGGGGGCACATGGAGCACGGATTTGAAACACAATAGAGAAGCATACCTTGCAGTATAACCGGTTGAATTGTAGCAACCCATATTCATAAAGAATGTAACATGGAATCACAACATACCATATCATTGTACATACTGTACATTATATATTTGTTAGCGGTCAGTGCAAAGCAAAATGAGTCACTGTTTGACCTCATGGGGACATTGAAGAGCTTCTGTTGAGGGGTTGCTGAGGAGGCTGCTGCTGCTGATATTGCTGTATTGATCTGATGTTGTAGACACTAAAAAGAGCATGGGAGAGATAGTAGCTGATTAAACAAGTGTTATGTGATCATGACAAGATGCAAAGATAACTAACATGTAAAATGGCTCACTGTGACTGACCTGCCGTGCTGCTGATAGTTGGAGGAGACTACTTGCTGAGAGAGGCTGCAGCCAAGGCTGACTGCTTGAACTAAACAGAACAAGTTGCTCATTCAAAGCCATAATTCAAGCTGTGCATTAATTTAGGACATATGAAGATAATGTATTAGGTTGAATTTAGATCATCATTGCACACTGGCCTGTTGCTGAACTGTGGCTACTCTTCCTGGAGTCCTTGCTTTTCAGTTTTAATCAATCTGGAGGACACAAATTAATCAATTCTGACACCTCTTTATTTGAATTTCACAGCTTTATTTTTGTTTTCTAACCTCAGTAAAACCAAATGCAACCGATTGTTTTTACACAAATGTTTCATCCTGTATTTATTAAACACGCAGAGTGACATTTCATACCTTTTCAAAAATTGTACTGTATAGCCACAAATGTTGTCCATTCATAATCTGCCCTTTATTATTCCTAGTGCTACTAATAAAATAAAAAATAATTAAATGATATAGAACTCACATATTCAAATATTTTTGTGCTTTTATTCAGTTTGACTATCGACTTTGCGCAAGACAGCAAGGTTCTAAAAGTTATATAATTTGTATGCATATTATATTTAATTTGTGTATAAATGTTATAAATAAACAAGTACTGATATGTTTAAATGAGCGGTTGAGAAAATCAAGACTCATATTCTTCTAATATTGTTGTGTTTATACTGTAATAGTCCAAAATTATGTGAATATGCATATTGCATAGTTTTAGTGAAATAACATAGTCTATGCCTCGTTGCCTCTAGAAACATAGAGGAAAACAGCTTGACAGTGAAATAACACATGATATCTCTCTAATGCACTTTGCCCATGACAAGAGAAACAGACAGAAACAACAACAACAAAAAGAGTGACGTACTTTTCCCCACAGCACGCTGTGTGTGGTTAACTAGCGGCTATAACTTGTGAGAGGTGTGTGTGCAGATTTGTACGACACAGAGGATGCTCATTGCTCACTTCACTTCGTCAGTCATCTTACAAGAATACACCGTGCACAAACGAATACCGCTGCAAAACTTACTCACCGGACCAGTTGTTGACACGAGACTCGCAGTGGCCTCTCCAGCAACTTAGCGATTAGCAGCAGGGCGCGTGCCTGGGCGCGTCAGGGCAGTGAGGGCACATTGTGGATCATGTGACCGGACAAGGTAGATCTAAATTATTACTATTTTGTTTTATTTATTATTATTTTGGGCCACACAGACGGACTTGTACGGACACACATACAAAACAAACAAAGAAAAAAAAAAAACCCACACTGACAAAAGGGCACTTTGGGCATCAAGGAGCAAAGGGGCAGGTGCTCAAGCACCCTCCGCCCCCCCCCCCCACCCCCCCCCCGCACATATTTTGATACTATTTAACTGATTGACTCAGATTTAAGTCTGGAAACAAGAACTGATAAATAGAGGTATTAACAGGTAAATAAAACAGGAAAATAGAAATTCAAATAGTGTTTTTGGAGTTCACAGAAAATGGAAGCAGTAACAATGAACTCAAGTCGTGACTATTTTCACAACAAAATGTCAACAGAGCCCAAACTACTTTAGTTTAATCCACTTGAGGCTGTTTTTTATTTCCTGTCTCCTGCTGTCTTTGGTCGCCTCAAAAAAATGACTTCAATGTCTAACTGTAACTCTAACTTTTAGGTGTGCTCTCTCTCAGATATCTGTTTGTTTGTTTGTTTGTTTGTTTGTTTCCTCAGCTCTATGACGACTGTGGTCCAGTTGTAGAACCTGATAATGTAATAAATTCCCCATAATGTAATAACCCTGAGAATGTAATAAAAATCTGCACTTGAGTCCATTGAAAATGTAATAAAACCTGATAATGTAATAACTTCCCGATAATGTAATAAAGTGCATTTCCCAATAATGTAATACACTTTTTACCAATAATGTAATAAAGTATAACACCAAGCACCTTTAGATCTCAAGAAGCTGTTGAATGCATTCGGTTGTCATGGATACCTCGTTTGTGAAAAACGGATGAACGGGTCAAAAGTGAATAAACATTCAACTTTGACCTGTTGGTGGCGCTAGAGCTCTTGAGCTAGAGTTGATACACAGTATCACCACTTGAACCCAAGTAATGGGTGGTCTGCTGTTAAATTATTACAATATTGGGGAATTATTACATTATCAGGACTTGTGAAATGAAGGCTAACCTGATAATGTAATAACCTCCATTAATGTTATACTTTATTACATTATGGGGTTCTACATCCAGTCGCTGCAGGTGAAGACTCCACCTAGCAGAGCCTCGATCCAGAACCAGAGACCAGAACCAGATCTACTCCACTCACACACACATGAGCCTCAAGAGTCCAGCTTGTACTCACCAAGAAATGGAGCGATGTCTGCGAGCTAGTTCAGGCAGGCACCTGGTGCTGTGCTGCCATACTCAGGGCATGCTCCACTCCTCATACTTCCTCCACCTAAACACTCCCTCTATCCAGTCTGGAGCTCTATTTAAGATGAGAGTAATCCTCAGCTCTCCTCTGCTGCTGATGCTGCTGCTGCATCTGTACTGCTGCTTGCTTTCTCAGCCCAACCACCACCCAGCACCACCTGTAGGCTCCCACGGGGGATTTACTCCATCACTCCTCAACACCTCATGTAACTGATGAGGAGTGATGAGGTCGGAGCCTAGACGCCAAATCTAATCTATGTTCATTGTCCAATGAACA
This sequence comes from Centropristis striata, assembly GCF_030273125.1. Taxonomy (NCBI): domain Eukaryota; kingdom Metazoa; phylum Chordata; class Actinopteri; order Perciformes; family Serranidae; genus Centropristis; species Centropristis striata. The sequence continues at coordinate 3,234,466 of NC_081527.1, read as the reverse complement.
CATTATGCATCACGTGAGTTGTCTGACTGAAATGTACTTATTTTAGTCAAATCATGATCTTTTCCAAACCTTAAATGTGACCTAAACAACATCTGACAACATTAATACAGCAGCATACAACCATTTGCTGTGCAAAGATATAAAGATAGCCTGAAGACAAAGCTCTGGGTTTACCATCCATCTATGTTCAGCCCTCACCTCTGCTCACGAGCTTTGTACGTGACAGAAAGAATGAGATCACAGATACAAGCGGCTGAGATGAGTTTCACAATCAGAATCAGAATCATTTTTGTTGCCAAGTAGATTTTGGCATAGAAGGAATTTCCTGTGATGTATTGGTGCATAAGAACAAACAAAGAAAGTACTAAAATAATAGATATACATTAAGGCAAGTACTTCAGCAACTTAAACAGAAAGTATGAAGAATAGAAAAGTCAACAAACTAAAAATATGTTTTTAAAAATGAATTATAAACAGTAATATGTGCCATTATGGAATTATTTAGATGAGGGAAGGAGCTGTGTAAATAGGAGCGTGCAAGTATACAGAATTCATGTCTCCAATGTGTGATATCAGGTCAGGTGGCTGTCCACGTTAATGTAACATATAGAGGGTGCAGGGGGAGAGTCAGTGGGGGTCTCTGGCCTTGTTGATGAGGGAAGAAACTGTTGTTATGGCGGGAGGTTTTGGTCCTCCAACAGTCTGTGTCCAGGGTGGGAGGGCTCGGCTACAGTCTTGCCTGCAGACGTACAGGTCCTGCAGGGACGGCAGATTGCAGCGATCACCTTCTCTGCAGAGGGAACGATACGCTGCAGTCTGCCCTCGTCCCTGGCAGTGGCAGCAGTGTACCAGATGGTGATGGAGGAGGTGAGGAGGGACTCCATCATGGCAGCGTAGAAGTGCTCCATCATCCTCTTTGGCAGGTTGAATTTCTTCAACTGCTGCAGGAAGAACATCCTCTGTTGTGCTTTCTTGATGAGCTCCCACTTCAGGTCCTGGTGATGATGGAGCCCAGGAAGCAGAATGACTCCACAGTGGTGACTGGGGAGTCCCACAGGGTGATGGGGGCAGGTGAGGCTGGGCTCTTCCTGAAGTCCACCATCATCTCCACTGTCCTTAGAGCAGTAGTTCTCAACCTTTTTGAGTCGCGACCCCCAATTTAACATGCATGTTGTCCGCGACCCCCGCTCACTGAACACAATCTCACACGCACAGTTCAGATCACCGAAAAAAAGAAACAAAATGGCCAAAAAAAGGAAACAAAATGACCAAAAAGACACAAAATTACCAAAAAAGACACAAAATTACCCAAAAAAGAAACAAAATCACCCAAAAAAAGACACAAAATGACAAAAAAAAGACACAAAATGACCAAAGAAAGGAAACAAAATGACCAAAAAAAGACACAAGTTGACCACAAAATGACCAAAAAAAGACATTAAGTGACCAAAAAGACTAAAACACATTCACACATTAACACAGTGGAGACAGAGCTGACTTCCAAAATGATGTGGAGACCCCCAGAAATCATCTCACAACCCCAATTGGGGTCCCGACCCCAAGGTTGAGAATACCTGCCTTAGAGCACGGAGCTCCAAGTGGTTCTCACTGCACCAGGTCACCAGATGGAGGATCTCCCACCTGTAGGCCCACTCATCCCCACCACAGATGAGTCCAATGAGGGTGGTGTCGTCCGCCAACTTCAGGAGCTTGATGGATGGTGAGTGGAGGTGCAGCTGTTGGTGTACAGGGAGAAGAGCAGAGGAGAAAGAACGCAGCCTTGAGGGGATCCAGTGCTGATGGTCCAGGAATCAGAGACAAGTTTCCCCAGACTCACATGCCTCCTGTCAGACAGGAAGTCTGTCATCCACCTGCAGGTGGAGTCAGGAGTCAGCTGTGTGTGTGTGTGTGTGTGTGTGTGTGTGTGTGTGTGTTTGTGGGGGGGTTAAGTGTTGCATCTCTGTTTTTATATTCTGTACAGCACTTTGTGTTGCATTCATTGTATGAAAAGTGCTTTATAAATAAAGTTTGATTTGATTTGATTTGACACAACCCCCTCTGATGTTTACAGAGCCATGCCATTTGAAAATGAATGTTTGTCTTGCTTGCACAGAAACCAGGCCATTACTAACTAACACATTAATTTAGGGTCGACTACAATAACTCACATACAGTTTACTTGAAACTGACCTTTTAACAGACACACAGAATCAAAGTTAGCATGGTCATTTAGTTCTCCAGAGACAGAAGACTGTCCGCCATTTTGATTTTACCTGCAGCTTTGTCTACCCAAACCTAACAACACACACACACACACACACAAGCATAAACATCACATGCTCTCAATTTCACACTGTAAATAATCTGTTAGATTAGATTTTGTGTAAACCTGACAGAAATAAACAGGTAAAGTGTAAATACATTTTACTGAACAAGAGTAGTGGAATAACTGGATTTATATTAGTTATGATTAACATGGGGTGGACAAAATAACAGAAACCCCAGTTACTGAAAGACACTTTGTGAAAGAGGATGATTTAAGAAAATATATAACAGAGGTACAGCGTGAAGAAATCAGTGTTATGGAGAATATTTTAACAGATTATTTTAATAATTCATTGATATGGAGGATGACCTTTTTTTCCCTTTGTTTTACTTTTTGACATAATAGTAGTTATAGTAGCAGAAGTATTACATGGAACTATAGAAACAAAACTGAATTAAGAAATAAAATAACTAATGATTTATTGTGTTTCAGCTTGTCTTAACACAAGAGATTTTTGAATGGAGTCTGGTTTGTGATCTTGTGCTGATGTTAAATGTTAAAACAGTCGACAAATTCAAAATAAGCACTTTATGTCCTTTATGTAACCTTTATTAAGAAACTTTTCTCAATCAAATAAATGTAATACATCTGGAATATGTTGTAGTGTGAAATCATCATCATCATCATGTGGGTACCTGCACTTCCTGTGACTAACCACAGGGTGGCGCTCTCTGTCTGTGATAAAGTTCAGTTTGTATCACACAGCCATGTTGTTAGAGCTTATTTATGGCTGTGACTCCTTTCCTGTGTGTTTTGCTTTACTTTTTAAGAATGACTATTTTAATATACATGCTGTCCATTTAATGTTGTACATCTACGAGTGATATGCCAACCACTTCTAATCAAATATATTAAATATAAATATGGTAATTTGGTGATAATTATTAACTTAATTATCACTCAGAGATAATTGATAGTTTAGTAACTTTATGAGACTGATTTAGGTGAATTGGCTCTTTTCTCTGTTTTACAGAGTCATATTTAATATAAATTATATTTTTTTAGTATAATTATTAATAATTGTGAAAAGCACTTTTGAACCATGAGACCCACACAAGTGTTGCTCAGGTTGGAGGCAGATGAAAACCCCAACAGTGTGCACAGCAGCAGATATGAATCTGTTCTCAGTGGTTATTAAGGCTCATAAAACAAACTGTTGGCAGCGAATCAACACTTCCTTTCCTGCAGCCGACGGGCTGTGTGGGTTTCTGCTCTGCAGCCTTTCTCACGTTAATAACACAATGACAGTTACAACCGTCCACTCTGGTTAAATAATCGTTAGTGGAAGTTCAGTTAGATTTCAGCACTCAGTACTCACTGTCTCAGGAACAGGAACTTAATGACAGAAATAAACCATTAATGCTGTATTCCATAACATGGTACAATTACCTCTAAAATAACTGCAAGAGTTTTTATCACACTGTAAAATAAAGTATAGTAGCATACTGATATTTATTGTTTAATAAATTATGGGACTGAAATCATACAATAATTTATTTTACAATGCTAATCTATAACCTACAGTATATAATATTTTTTTTATTCCAATAAAACACTTTTATTTAACTCCTCATGTAAAGTGACGAGAAGTAAAACACTCAACTGCACAAAAACTGTTGTATTAACACAGTAAACATTAGATTATAATTTCTCAAGTATTATTCTTCACTAATCACAAATGACATATTTATCACTACAAAGAGTGTGTAACAACAAGAAAAAGACTGAAGGAGATCAGAGTTCGATTCACTCTGGAAATCCCCTGAAAAACCAGGACCAGAAATAGATCAGAACAGCAAGTGCAAGTTCAACTTGTTCTGGGGGGAATTGCTTTTTAGAAACTGCTAATTTTAGAAAATAATGTTGAGACTAACCAGATAGTAGCAGGGAAGATTAGAGTTATATAAACTGATGCAAAATGTTACATTTATAGTTTATTCTGGTTTAAACTATTTGAGAATAAACTCTTAACTGTTATCTCAGTGGAACCTCCAACATAATTAGATAATTAACTGTGTAATTTGAACAACGCAGTAATAATTAGACAGATGAATAATACTTCCATACCACAATATAAACAGACATAAAGCAATAAAGCCAGTAATCTCATTGGGCCGTACTGTTTCATTCATATTCACACATTTGGAAATATTGAATTTAACAAGTGACTTTTGAGCTTTTTCCTGAAACTGCCTTATTAATTAATTAATTAAACTATGTATTTCTTGAATGTTTAAGTGTTTATTTATTTCATATAGTTTTTTTTAGATTTAATAAAAAAAGTGAAATGAAATTTCTTTGTACTTGACTATTGAGTACTTTTTTAAGTCTTTATATTTTGCTATTTTACTACTACTTATCCATAGCTCTATACATGTAGATATATAGATACTTTGTACTTTACTTAACTACAGTGAAGCCAAATTTCTTTTTAAAATAATAAAAGAGCTTTGTAACCGGGAAAAAAAGTGATAATTTAAAAAATAATTACACAGATAGTAGGAGGGAAGATTATAGTTTAAACTCTTGTTTGAGAATAAACTCTGTTGCCTTCAACTCTGTCCGTCTCCAGTGAAGTTCTTGAGGTTTTTTTTCCAGACATCAGTAGTAAATAATTTTTTAAAGACTTGTTTCAGAATATACTCTTAAGTATTGTCTCAACGAACCTCTGACATAATTAGATAATTAATTGTGTAATTTGAACAATACTATATATATCCAATAGATTCTGTTTCTGATTATTTGCTCTGAAGTTAAACTGAAATACATCAAAACAAGGAGGTTTCAAAAACAGACACACCGTGATTTTTCACTTTATTGAGAATGTTTCACTCAAAGAATTTGACAAACTTGATGAAAATGAATCAAAGAAACAGAAAATACTAAACAATAACATGTCTACAAGAAGCTAATGATTGAGATCAAATCTCTATTATTATACAGGTCGCAATTCAAAGTGGAAATTAACTAAAATATCAAAACAACAACAGACAAAATGTACACTTAGTAACTACATATATATATACGTGTATATCTGCATTTATATTTTTAGGATGACTGTATCTTCCTTTAACAGAACAACCAAAACACGTCATCATTGATATTTGTGAATACTGATCAGCGTGATGAATGAGATGAATTGATGAGATTTGATGGTGAGAAAAGGCAGAAAACAGTCAGTCAGCATGTGTGCAGTTGGTGGACGGTCCCTTGTTTCTGATGATCATCAGCAGAGAGAGTCCACAGCAGAACACCAGACTCTTCACTATCAGCCCTGTGTACAGCAGGCAGAGCAGCTTCACCCTGCACTGAGACTGGAAGGACCCTGACACACACACACACACACACACACACACACACACACAGAGTCACACAGTGTGTAAATGTCATCAGAACATCATCAGATTTTCATCAGTATAACTTGGACTTTTCCAGACGGGACAAGCAGCTTTACATGAAGACAGGGGTCGGCTACACTTTGAATGAAAGCTCAAAGGTCCTTATTGAAGACAACAAGTCAGGGCCCCAGCCAGCTTTTGAGCTATACGGAGCCAGGACAGAGACTTTAAATGTTGGCATTGAAAAGCAAAGTGAAAAAGGAAAGATTGTGATTGAAGGAGAGGCAGCAGGTGATCTTACAGTCAGCTTGCTGCAGAGCTAGCAGGTCTGCTGGCTCTCTCTCTGGAGGACAGGAGGCTGCTGGAGCTGGAACCTCTGAAACAGAAAAGGAGTGAAATGTTTGGAGTTGCAGTGAGAAATGTCAGTCCTCTGCTCCTCTGCTCTCTTTGACAGCGTCTCCACATGAAGCTGAATCACTGCTGAACACAGTCAGCGAGCCTTCATTACCTTGTTCTGTTGGGGCCTCCACTTGGCCCCCCTCGTGCTGGACGTAGCAGCGGTATTTATACGTGCTGCTCTCTTGCTGACGGAGCAGCAAGATGGCGGCGGTGTGTCCCGACTCTCTGAGCTCCAGCTGCTCTCCCTCAGCAGGGGGCAGATCCTCCAGAGGACCGTTCTCCTTTCGTCTTTTCCAGGAGAAGCGGACCAGAGGGGGAAACATGGCTGAGGCCAGACACAGCAGGGAGCTCTTCCCCTCCAGGTGGGCTCTGGGTGCTGCTGGGTACACGCTCACCATGGGCTTCACTACCTGCTCACCTGAAGTTTGACAGCAGCAACAAGCAGCACAGACACACATTGACACAGTCAACAGCAGCTTACAGCACTGCACTGCATTCAGTGTGATCCTGGAAACTACATGGACTCTGATCACTAAACTACTCATCAATACAGCACAAAGTTCACTACATATACTGTATTCACCTTCATATGAAACACACTCAGCATCTAATGTCAGCATGGATTATATGGGGACACAAGATCACATCTTTCATTTCACATTATCATTCGTTTTTCTTACCTATAGAAATTCATTTCATATAATGATGACTTGTACCTTCATATAATGGAAATGTCTTTTTATATATCACACATTTTAAATAAAGCACATATTTACCTTCATGTCAAATATTATTTTCATGTTAGGGAACACAATATATTGAATGTTGACGCTCCAGTCCAGTGTCTACTTATTGAGTGGCGAGGCTCCCAGTTACTGCTTTTTGTTAGTGTCCTTGAAGGAGCCACAGGATGGCGGCTTTGCTTTAACTCTGTGTTCATTCACTCACATTGACATTACTGATGTTACTGACTGACACACTCCACATTTGGACTGATTTCTTTACTTTATCACAATAAATCTCCTTTAATTTATCATCATTCTCTGTGTCCATTCCCGTTTTTGTCATGGCCCAGGAGTCGGGTTATGACTAAATGGGGGCTCGTCTGGGATATAAACCAAATATTTACCACAATAAACCTTTTATAATTCATATAGGAACAAATCAAGACACAAATCATTTTATGACTTTTTTCATTGCAATTTCAACTTCCTGCAAAAATTTTTGATTCTGTCAAATGTGAATAAAAATGTCCACTTAATAAAATAAATAAATTAAATATGATATTACAATATCATAATAATATAATATATTATAATATCATGATAATATAATATATGATATTATCATAATAATATAATTTAATATAAAGTTTGCATGATGTGTAAAACATAATTAAAAATACATTTTCATCAAATTCCAAAATCGCTTTGTCCGTATTTCCATTTGAACATTAAATATATTTTCTTTGTCCAGTTTTTAATTGAATATATTTCAGAAAGGATCTGAAAATGATCTCATTCTCTTTTTTTTTTCAACTTAGAAAATGTCCACATTTTTCAGTGTCAGGTTTAAAATATATTTTTGATATTATTATTATGATAACATAATATAAAACAATGTAATATAGCATAATGTAATATAAAATAATACAATATAATATAATATAATATAATATAATATAACATAATATAATGTAATATAATATATTATGATCACATAATATAGCATAATGTAATATAAAACAATATAATATAATAAAAAGACGGTCTTGATCCTTTAGGATGAAGTCAAATATTATATTATTGTAAAAGTGTAAAACAAATTTTCTTCATCATTTTCTACACATGATTATAACTTACATATTCAATTAAATGCAATTGTCATTTTAATGATCTCAATAATTTTGTATTTTTAAACTATGAATTCTTACCATTTCTATATGTTATATATTTTATTATATTTGGCACAAACTGTTTTCTTGCAATTTTAACTTCCTGCAACAATGTTTGATTCTGTCAAATGTGAATAAAAGCTGCCAAATAATACAATATAATCTAAAATTAAATAAAATATATAATATGAGCTAATATATTTTGATGTTATATAATATTTTATATGTTAAAATATAATATAATGTAATATAATGCAATATATTATAATAAAATATAATGTAATATAATATAATATAATATAATATAATATCAGCAGGTTGGGGCAGATTACTCTGAAATGGATTCATCTGCTGAACAGAAATTTCACGGCAGTTTTTTTCATCATAGTAACTTGATCCACTGGATTACAAAAATATGTAATCAGTTTACTTTTTATTTGCACTTTATACTATGAAATCGAAACTTTGATACAAAAAAAAAACTTTCTGCATCTTCCAAATTGAATAAAAACAGTATTGAACATGAAAAAAGGACCCTGAGTTAATCAAAAATTAAATGACCATATAAATAACATGACAGAATTAAACATGAGCTCATATAATATAATACAGCAACTAAATTTGTGTTAAAATTATTTACACGTTTTCCGCTGTACACTTTACTCTATATGCTAAATAAACACATCAAAATAATAATAAATAATTATAATACGTAAAAAGTAAAACAACACATAATATTGATCTATACTTTCCTAAAGGTTTTATAAGTTATTATATATAATTTATAATTATTTTGTCTTTTGACACAAAGATAAAAGTGTGTGCCTTTAGATATCATCCTGTATCACATATAGAAATGACTCATTAATCTCCATATGTTCTATTTACTTGACATATCATATTCAGTATGATAAATATTTCTTTAGGACATGTTTATCATCATATAAAACACAATTGTAGTGATAGTTATAGTGTGTTGTTTAATAAAAACAAGAGACGCTGCTGAATTACTGAGAGGATCAAATACTGTATATTTGTAACATTTCCAAGATCAAACTTTTTCTCTGTGAATCAGTTTAATCTCCTGCAGAAATAAAGAATAACTTGAGTTGTGCTGTGAGATTAAAACATATTTTCAGGAATTATGAAGCTTTTTTTATGTAACAATAGCTGCATGGCTGCAAGAATTCTCTACTAATGATGAAAAAAGTCACAAGCTGCAGAAACTCATAAAACACATTTTCAATAAAGCAACTGAAGGAAAAAGAAAGTTTATTCTTACCTACAAACAGTTTAGTTCCAGAGCCAAAGATGTCGTACTGTTTGTCCTCTTCGCCTGGCACAGTGAAAAAGACTGGTACAAAAACCTGTCTGCTGCTGAATGTGTCAGCTGAGGTGAACCAGTCCACATTATGAAGCAGTATCATATTTCAGCTCCATGATGTGTTTCTCTAATGTTCATATTAACATGACTGTCTCTTCTTTTATGTCCTTTTTAGACACATTAGCAGAGTGTCTCCGTGGGTCGTTGGTTCAGACGTTCATGTTCCTCAGAGGATGAACCCTACTGACTTTGGTCAGTTTTTATCAAACACCATCATCAGCTCACGTCTTTAAATTGTCCATTACTTTGATTTATGACGTGTGTGCGTCCAATGACAGGACGCTGGGCCACACAGCCAGTGTGTGTTGCTCTGTAGTCTTGTTTTGATTTGAAGGAGAAAGAGTTGTGATCCTCCTACTTTTTAAATCAGGTCAACACATGAGACCAGAGTTACCAACTTATCACCGCAATAAAACACTTTGGACTTCTACGACGCCGTCACTACACCCATAGAGGCTCCCGTCCCATCTCTCTGGACCGACTACAGCTGCTGCACTTCCTCATTCTGTCACCACAACAACTCACCACGTCATCAGGAGAACCACCACGTGAATGCCTTCAACCTTCGCCCAGTACCCACTTCCTCCATGCAAACTTCAAAACAAAAGCCTCTGAAAAAAGCTTTGTTCAACACAAGATCCCTCAACAATAAAAGCCTCATCTTAAATGAATTCATCAGTGACAAACAACTAGACTTCCTCTGTCTGACTGAAACCTGGCAAAAACCCATGGAATATTTCACACTAAACCAAACCTTCCCTGCTGGATATTCATACATGGACATCCCTCGCTCTAAGGGCCGAGGAGGAGGAAAACACCACCAAGACCTCAACCCTCGGCCACTCTCCATCATTGCTGCACCATCTTTTGAACATCTGGCATTTAAACTCCCCGGTCCAAAACCTCATCATTGCTATTATCTGCCGTCCACCCAAACCCAACCCAACCTTTCTGTCAGATTTTTAGAATTCTTCACACAAATGTCTTCAGTCTCCCCATCTGTCCTCCTCCTAGGAGACTTTAACATCCACACTGACTCTCCTGACTGTAACAGCACAACAGACTTTTTTTTAGATTAGATTACATTGAACTTTATTGTTACTGAACAAAGTAACAGCTACTTGGACAACAAAATGCAAAATATAGGCCACCTACAGTAATGCCAATAAATTAGAATAGGAGTATGAGTTGTTCCTGTTTTGCTCGCCACTATTCACTATATATCAATTTATTGTTGTTGTTTTCTCACCTGGTTCTTCCTGCGTGCTCTCCCTTTCCCTTTCTCCTTCTCTATCTTTCTCTCTTTCCCTTGGCAGAGACAATCATACACAAATATATTGTAGCAGACCATTTCCTACATAAGTAATTTGATACAACATGCAGATAGCTGGTTTATATTATCTGTTACTTTAGCTTAACACTCTTCAGAAGAAGAAAAAACAAGACAGAGATCATTATGGACTGTCCCTAGTCTCTCACCTGAATCTGTCTTTTTTCTTTTAAAGAACTGTCGTATGTCCATTGGTCACTGGCAGACCACACACACACACACACACACACACACACACACACACACACACAGAGAGAGAGACCGGACAGTAAAAGCTTGTTAAATTAAATAAATTGTTAAAAAAATTTAGAATCTCTATTTATTACTATTTTTTTCTTGCAACAATGACAATGGAAAATATTTAGTCAATCGAAGATCAAATTTTTTGTTTATAACATGGTAAAATGAACAAATTTCAGGCTGGGAGACAAAACATTCTGTTCTACATTTTACATAAATAATTTTATATAAATCTGTTCCACATTTTATATTGACTGTGACCTGCGACTGACCTGAGAAACCATTTGCATTTATGTATTGTGATTATTGTTTTGGATGGTTCTATCTGACTGTTTTCTGTCTTCATTACTGATGAATTGCCTGCAAACAGCTTTGGGAGATAGCTCAGGTTATCTCACATAACAGTTCTCTGTTGTTGTCTTCAGATGGCCAAGTCTGATGAACCAATCACTGAAGATCTACCAGTAGGGATCCTGTTGATCAGTGCAGATTCAACAGATGCAACATTCTTCTGCCCAGAGAAGACTGCAATTGTACTTGAGGGTAACATAGTTATGGAATTTTCCAAAATGGCTGAGGCATTTGTCACACTTTTTGCACTTTTTTATGCCTTGCATCTAAGTTACCCAAACGGCACGTCAAACACGTTTGACTTCATCCAGAAAGTACTTATGGGCCTGGATGATGGGAAGTTGAGGCCTCGGGTGCTGACCCTTAAAAATGACTTGCTGATTGTGGAGGGATCCTAATATGTAAACAAAGTTCACAACATTGCTCAGGCCCGGTTTTAGTTGTGTTATTGAATGTACTATGTACATTTAGGTTGTAACATTTGTACACACAGTTTTATGGAAATGTCTAAAAGTGTCTGAATAATGTGTAATGTGTGACAGAGGATTTCATTCATATTGTCACAAAGTGATTGTTTTTGGGGGTTTTTTAAAGGCAGTTTTTTAAGTTTTGGAAGATGTAATGGATACATTTTGGATGCCAAAGTTGGATAACGTTTATGGAAGTGTTTAAAGTATTGAAGTAAATAGGGTTCAGCAAAATATTAAGAGTTGAGCATGGAAAATAAAAAGGGTTTTTTTTCCATTTAAAACACATAAAAAAAACAGGTCATAGGACAAACATTGTTTTGAGGTCCTGGACTGTGTTTTAAATAATGCTTGCATTTTTAATGTTACCGTTTGGCAGCTGTTTTTGATAAGTCCTTATGTAACAAAGTGATTAGGAGTCCTCAAGTCTTCTTGCAAGGCCCTTGTACTATTTTTGGAATGTATTCTTCCATTTGCGACACTGTTTAATTGTGGTTACTCAATAAATTTGGTCTGGCATTTCAAATGTTATATATTTTTTTCTATTCAAAACATATGTATTTGGGGCTTTTTAGTTAAAGCTACTTAAAACATTTTTTGAAACTGATTACAGAAAATGTTTCAAGGTAAACTAACTTGCAGTTTTGCTTTTAAATTAAGTAATGTTTTTAATTATATAGGAGTTTTTGTGCATTGTTAATTAAACTTAAAACAGTTAAGTACATATTAAGTGAATCATTTCTTACAGACAACTTACATTTTTTATGTTAAAGGTAATAAAAATATTTAAGGAAGCCATACTTAATTCTATTCTTACTGTGAAAACAAAATACCAAGTAAAAAGTACTTAAACAAGAATGTTTGTGTAACTTAAAAAATGTAGTTAGTGCCACTTAAAATAATTTAATTAAAGCTACTTAATTTAAAATGTCAATATAACACACAAAGTTGAGTAAGTGAAACTAGAAAATTTCGATGTAATCAGTTTCACCAATTTTTTTGAGTTATATGAACTTGTCGGGTTTTACAGTGTAGGAGTTATCTTTCACACATCTCATACCTTTGTGTTATTAATAGCCTATATATAGACCTACTGTGTGTGTGTGTGTGTGTGTGTGTGTGTGTGTAGTATATACTACTACGTCTGCATGAATGTAATGTGATTATTATTGTTGCAAAGTCTGGTTCAGGTTAAATCCTCTGTAAAACATGAATAAATACAGCAAAGAAAAACATTTAACTATTTTTTATTGTCTACTTTGACAGTAAGACACAACTGAAAAATATCAAATATGAACTAGGAATAAATAACAATTCATTTAAAAAGCCAGAGTGAGTGTTTTCACACATACTGGTATTATACAGTGATTATGTCGTTTGTTTTCACTCTGGTCCAAATGCCCTGACAGGGAGTCATGTTTCCATGACGACGGACCAGAAAAAGACTCGTGTGACGTCAAATTATGTCTCTAAAGTAACGATGAACTTTAACAACAGAGACACAAGTACGCACTTCACAGGTACACAGTTAATTTGTGGCACTGCTCCTTTTGTTTAATAAACGGACCGCTCCAGTTTGACTGTAGCTGCGCTAATGGCGCTAACGAAGCTAACCGGGCTAACTAACTGTAAAACGGTGCCTGGACTCCAGTACTCTCCGATATGGTATCTGAATGTGAACAACTCCAGGTAAAAGGAAAGAAGTATGAGACAGAGCTGGAGCAACTTACTTAGTTGATTCTCAACACGACAACTAAAGGATTCTCACTCTGCGTGTGTCGCTGGATGCCGGTCGGCCAGCGGAGCGGTGCAGAGGGAGCGGCTGAGAGGAGGATGATACCATTTGCTAAGCGGGGGTGTTTTCATTTTCATCCTTAACATTTACATTTAAACCACAAACTACAGAGTTTGTTTTGGACATCATTTAAGTTTGTCAAAGACGAACAAAAATTTTAGAATAACAACATTTCTTACTCCAAGTTTTAGGGGTGCTGAGCCCATGATTATTATTATTATTATAATTATTACTGTTATTATTATTATTATCATCATCATCATTATTATTATTGTTATAATTATTATTATTATTATTATTATTATTATCATTATTATTATTATAATATTATTATCCTCCTACTTTTTAAATCAGGTCAACACATGAGACCAGAGTTACTGTTCACACAAACAAACACTGAACAACTCAAACTATACTTTAGGACAAATATTGTAAACACTCAAATATTTCTGTTGACCTGAAGGTCAAAAATATGAAGCCAGAATGAACCTTATTGCTTGAAAAGGTTTGTTGCCAAGTGAAATCTAAAAGTGATCTCAGTGTTTGGATGTATGTATATAGGCTTTGACATTAATATCATTATTCTTTGTTTTCAAACCTTCAAATATCTTGTATATTAATATTTCGTCACATACGCTCATGAGACATTTCTCTGTTGATTAGCAGTTAAAATGACATCTTAAAACTTGTATAAATATGAGGATTCATCCTCTGGGGACCATCAACATCCACTGTAGATGTGATAGAAATCAGGCCAACAGTTCTCTTGTTCTGGATCAAAGTTTTGTTTGGATGTAAAGACGGAGCCAAAGGTCCCACTGCTCACAGAGAAAAACCTTCATTCAATCCAAATACATTTACCAAATCTCTGTTGAGGGGGAACTGTCACAAATCCTACAATTCACTTGTATCATTTACTGAAGTGAAATGATCTGCTCAAATCTGTTCCAACATGTGATGGAAGAAAGCTTTTATTGTGAAGGAGCCACAGGAAGCAGGTCAGCATTGTGAGGAGGAGCGGACTTTATTCCTGCAGCAGGTCAAAGCAGAGGATTTTAATCTTTATCAAAATGCTGAAGCTTGTTTTTGTTTCATCATGTTTTTAATGACAAACTGCTTTTCAAACAAGACTTCTTGATGTTTTTTACTCAGTTTATTTGTAATATTCATTTGACTCTTTTCTCTTTCACTTCTTTTATCTTTGTGTCTCTGTGTTGCTAGTTTGTCCTCACTGTGTGGAACAACAATAAACCTGCTGGAATATCTGATAAAAATATGAATAAATATCATATCAAATAAATCCTGACAGCAGTAAAGAAAATAAATCCCTCAGTTCAGTGTGTTTGTGACTCTGGCTGAGATGGAGGTGAAATATGTGAACCTGGGCTGTGGTTTACTGCTCTCTTCCTGTCACAGACACTGTTTGACATCTGTTCATCTGGAGGTTTTTGTACAGGCTGCAGGGATATTTTATCACTGTGGGGAACAATACAGCAGCAGTAGTAGGTGGCTGAATGAGTTAGTTTAACGCTCTGGATCTGCAACTCACAGCCGTTCTGTTTATTCACAGCTGAGAAATCATCTTTCTGAGGATGATTGTAACCTTTACGTATTTCACCATCATGCCTGTCAATCCGCAGAATCTGTGTGAATGTTTCTGTGTCTCTCTTCTGGTACCACCGTACACCAGTGCTATTACACTGTTCAGTGCCTCGACAGCTGAAGGAGACTCTTTCACCAACTCTCCTGGTCCATGTTAAATCCTCCTGAAGCAGCTGTGTTGCCATGGCAGCCAGCGCTGTGTGGAGACAGACAGGTAGATGAAGGTGAGTGTGACAGTGTTTGTTAAAGGTGGAGTTTGTTGGCTCCTGATTGGCTGGAAACACTCACCTGAGCACAGACAGCACAGAGCAGCAGCTGGGAGGAAAAGCATTTTGTGCAGCGGTGTTTCCTCTGGTGAACCTGGGGAGAAGTGGCGCTCTGATGCAGCTGAGGCCAAACAAGGAGGAGCTGCGAGATCAGACGAGGGCCACGTGGTTTCTAACAGGTCCTCAGACCTCCCATCAGCCCCTGTGGTGGAGAGATAAGGCTGCTTCAAAGCACCTCACTTTCCTGTGTCTTCACACTAATATTAAACAGAGTCTTCAGCTGTTTTAAAGTCTCTGCATTAGCTGCCTGTTTGCTTCACAATTGATTTTAAAGTCCTTTTGATTGTTTATAAAGCTCTTCATGTTTTATGTCCTATTTATTTCTCAGAGTTGCTTTTAGCGTATGAACCCTGTAGAACCCTCAGGTCTTCTGCTCGTGGCCTTTTAATAATCCCTAAAGTCAGAACCAAAACCCACCATGAGGCGTCCTTTTCTTACTATCGTCCACGCCTCTGGAACAGCCTTCCTGAAGACCTGAGGGCAGCAGAGAATGGAGAGATTTTTAAAAGGAAACTCAACATCTCCTTAGTTTCATCTATTTATTTACTGTCTTTTACTGTTTTAGTCTGGCTTTTAATAGAGCTTAATTTATTTGTTTGCAGTCTAATTATTTACTGTATTTAATTTTTTAATTTAATTTAATTATTTTGTATTCGTCATTTTTTTCATATTTCTTAATTATGTTTTATGATGGTAATAATAATAATAATAATAATAATAAAAACAATTGTTCTTATAATTTTTATTATTTTATTGTTGTTATTTTTAATCATTATTTATATTTTTTGAATAACTATTTTCTGTTTTTTATTTATTAATATCCATTTGTTGATCAAAATATCAATCTATTTAACTATTTATTATATTCTATTGTTTGAGCTCATCTATATAATTTGATCGATAAAATTAAAATAACTCAAATATCAGCTTATTTTATGATCAAATACTTTGTGAAATTCTTTTACCAGTTTTCCCTTTAAATGTATTTCATTTCTTTTATATTTGACTTGTTTTTAATCAGGTTTTATAATGGTAATGATAATTATTGTTATTACAATTATTTTTATTATTACTGTTGTTATTTTTTATAATTACTATTACTATTTTTTGTAATTATTATTATCAATTTATTTATTTATTTATTTTCATTACTAGGATCCATTTTATTATTCACCTATTTTATCTATTTACTATTTTATTATATTCTATTGTTTGAGTTTATTTAAATAATTTGATCAATTAAATGAAAATAAGTCAAACAGCAGCTTATTTTATGATGAAATACTTTGTGAACATTCTTTGTCAGTTTCCCTTTAAATGGAATAACACTGTGAGACAAATGTCAGTCTGTTCCTTTAAGACGTTGAGGGAACAGTCATGATACATTTCATATTATTTTCACAGATTTTTCTTCTATTACGTAGGGTATAATTGTGAACAGTTGGATCATTTTCAACGTGAAAACATATTGCATCACATGTGTGACATCACATGTCTCTTTACGGTGTTAGAAAGGAGTCACAGCCATAAATACAGTTTTTTACAACCGCTATGACTCGTTTGTCAGAACGTTACAGTTTTTCTCAATTGCTAAAACACTAAACCCTATTGTCTGAACCAAATGCTCAGTTGCCTGAACCCACTGATTGAATCAATCACTCTTTTGTCAAAACCATCAGCACTTTTCACCTGTTTAGACACAACTTGCCAACACATTTTCATTGTGATGCACCGTGCTGCATAATGGTGAGCACAGGTGACAAAAGTCAAACACCATTAAAGCACAAGTGTCACCACTTGAACACAACAACTCAGAATTGATCACACTTGTGGCTGATGATGTGAGGGAACATAAAGCCAGTTCACAGAGCTGGTTGGTGAGGCCCTACAATGGATAGAAACCTGAGAGGAAGAGTTCCTGTGAGAGGAGGTCGAGGTGGTCGAGGTGGTCAGTGAAGACAAAGAACAGTAATATCTGATGAAATCAGAGCTTCTGTGATTGACCATGTTCTTGTCCATGGTATGAGCATGAGGGAGGCGGGACAAAGGTACAACCAAACATCAGTAGATTCACTGAGTCCACCAGAATCTGAAGGTTTAGAGAAGAGAACAGGTAATTACCTGTTTTGACATTATAGTGCAGTATGTAAATGTTGACAGCAATTACTGTAAGACATACTATATACTGTACCACAGTATACTGTAAGTAAATATATGTGTCAGTACATCACTGTACCAATGTACTGTAGTATTGTGATGGAGGGTTGGTCTGTTTGTAGGCCTAGTATTTCATGTATATTTTTTGCAGCATGCATTTAGTCTACAATGAACAATGAACATTTATTTCTATTTTTCTATGTCGTGTTTAGTGAATGCTCAGTAGTGTTCTTAATTTTGATTGACTTGATTGACTCGGGGCACGATTTGACAACATAGTTCAGTTTTGAGCACAGATTGAACTGTTTTGAGGTGAAAGTTTGGTTTTGCAAGAAGAATCTGAGGTTTTGTGAATGTAGCTTGAAAATTGGGTTTTGTGTTCACAGTTTATAGAAAGTGAGAGCAGCTTTCAAGAAATGTGTCTTAGCAATCGAGAAAAACTGTAAAAACTTTTTCAAAACTGTTAACGCACATCACACCTGAAACACACAATTCCCCAAACAGTTAATTTCATGCTCAAAATCACGCAGTGTAACTAAACACAGACACACACTTCCAAAATACAATAATACACTAAGACAGTTCACCAAATCTACCAAAGCACCGACACATTTAGTCAGTCACAGCACAGTGTCATAAAAAACACTGACAACTGATGGAAGAACACAAACTAAATCACTTTGCATGTGTCAAATCAACTTTTTTTCCTTTTTCTTTTACAATCAACAGATTATTGTATTGATCATACATGTAAATTAATGTTTGTGATGATGTTCTTCATTTTTCATTTGTTGGCCATAAATTTTGTTCTTTTTTTTTTGTACAACACTCAGTACAAAAAGTGAACGAGCCATGTCAGAGCAGCTTTACAGAATGTTTATGAAAGAAGAAGACAGTAAATGAGGATTTGCAGTAAAAACTTTACTGTATTGCAAATGAAAATGACTTACAGCAGAGTAAAGAGGAAAAAAACAGCATTTAGCTGTCATTGATTACTTATTAGCAAAAGCTGTGATCAATGTAATCTTCAATCCATTAGTTTTGAAC
This sequence comes from Centropristis striata, assembly GCF_030273125.1. Classification (NCBI taxonomy): domain Eukaryota; kingdom Metazoa; phylum Chordata; class Actinopteri; order Perciformes; family Serranidae; genus Centropristis; species Centropristis striata. The sequence goes on along the minus strand of NC_081527.1, from coordinate 3,215,810 downwards.
ATGAGGTTTTCTGTTTTGACAAACCGTGTGAAAGAAATTTGAAAATTCACCAGTTAATATCTACTGTTTTGGTCTTGAATGAGCTTGTGTGTAAAAGGAGTTAAAACTCATTTTAAACGTGTAAAATGTGTGTATTTTGTGTCAAAAGAAGAAGAATTGTGGCTGATGTTGTGGTAACTGTGTGAAGGGTTGTAAAAAACTGTATTTACGGCTGTTTGATACAAACTGAACTCTATCACAGGCAGAGAGCGCCACCCTGTGGTTAGTCACTGGAAGTGCAGGTACCCACATGATGATGATGATGATGATGATGATGATCACACACACACACACACACACACACACACACACACACACACACACACACACACAGTCACATTTAATCCACGTTTTCAGTGCAGGACTTTTACTTTTTCCAGGGTATTTACTGTCCAACAAATCCTTCACTCTGCTTCCCTCTTGTGTCTGCAACAACTCAATAATTCACTCAAAAGGCCTCGACACCTACTTCTGCTACTATAACTACTATTACATTAAAACGTCAGACAAAGACAAAAAAAGGGTCATTCTCCATATCAATTAATTATTAAAATAATCTGTTAAAATATTCTCCATAACACTGATTTCTTCACGCTGTACCTCTGTTATATATTTTCTTAAATCATCCTCTTTCACAAAGTGTCTTTCAGTAACTGGGGTTTCTGTTATTTTGTCCACCCCATGTTAATCATAACTAATATAAATCCAGTTATTCCACTACTCTTGTACAGTAAAATGTATTAACACTTTACCTCTTTATTTCTGTCAGGTTTACACAAAATCTAATCTAACAGATTATTTACAGTGTGAAATTGAGAGCATGTGATGTTTATGCTTGTGTGTGTGTGTGTGTGTGTGTGCCCCAATGTGATATAGACGGACATTTCACAAGGATACGCACCGACATTAGGAGGACCTAAGTGTATTATGCGGACTATGCGGATAGTTTGTTGTTTGTCTAACTAAAATATTTCCTCATTTTGGGCGTCAGTCCTTATGAACCACTCGACCTGATTTTGAGTGTATTCCAGTGTATTACACAGCGCCACCTGCTTCTTGTGGGGTACTGCAGTTTGATACACATTTCTGATACACACATCTGGCCCTCTGCCTTGTGATTGGCTGGTTTTGCCGGTCAATTCCAAGGTCCGTCCTATTGGCTGGTTTACGGATGTGGGCGTGGTTAAACCCCAGTCGGTCCAGACTCCTGCCATTTACTGATTAAACGACAACGTTATGGATAATGGAGTCTGTGGGCTTTTAAAAGAAGAGTTTCTGGGAGAAAAGGTAAGAATATTTGAAATTACACCTTATTTCTGCTTGAATATTAAGTTGCTCTGTATATTATAGAAAAATTCCACACAGTGAGATAGCACTTGTCTTTCTGGAAAGAGAAGCAAGGTGAGATGAAGTTCTGATGGCATACCTTTTTATTTTATTGCCATTGTCAAGCCAGAGTTGCTTGTTTATAGTCCATGTGGTGAGCTAGCTAGATGCTAACAGGCTGCCCTGCTGCCGGCTGTTAACGAGCTCGTTAAGGAGCTCCTGTGCTTGTTTTTACTCCATGTATGAAGAGAGAGATTGTGCAGTGGTAAAGTTATTTAGTTTATTTCATTAAACTAACTGAGGCATTAAAGCTAATGGAGCATCATGTTGATATGAAGGCTTAAACAACTGTACACAGATCAGACTATGATTTCTTGTTGAATTGGTTGATTCATTTCTTGACTGAAAAGGCTGTGATGGAGTTTTCTCCTTTATTTCACTTTTTTTTTTAAATCAGTCTGACTTGGCCTAATTAGTTGCTTGTTATAATAAAATAACTATAAAACAATAAAAAAAACTAATCTCATGTAAGAATCTAAACCCTGATAATATCCCAAAACAATGTGACCATTACTGTCACATTACACAGTAAATATTCAAGTAGGCTAATGTTGGTAACCTGCTATAATTGTTAAGTTACACATATATTAAAGTTTCTGGCTGTTTCAAAAACATTTATTTATTTATTCATTTAGGGTTGATCTCAGGCAGCAGTGGGAGTAAGAAAAGGTTAAAGAAAGTCACCTCCATGTTTGAGGATGTCATTTATAAACTGAGTCCTCTGATCTCTGTCAGAGTGACTTTTAACTAAACACACAATGAACTTAAAGAAGCAGGAATCAGTCACAACTCTAACTTGTGTGAAAAAATGTATTAGAGATAAATCAGTTAAAATGTGCTCAGTCTCTGTTTTTTACTGCTGGGCATCACTTTATACCTGCACTAATTAAACAGGTATAAAACATGTATGAAGAGTTATTAATAGCATGAATGTGATCAGTATGCATGTGTCTCTACAGGCCTGTGTGCTGGACGTCAGTACCATGTCTTTTATGAAGAGAAGAACTTTACTGAAGCACAAAGTTACTGCAGAGAGAAATACACAGACCTGGCCACTGTAGACAGCATGGAGGATGTGGAGACCCTGAACACAACGGCAGAAACAGCAGGAGTTTCCTCTGTGACTTCACTTTCCTCTTTCTCTCCTTTCAAAGCTGTTTTTGACATCATGTCAGTGACACGTGGCTTTAAAGTTTTACAGTCTGAGCCGTGATACTTCAGAGGAACTTTTTCATGTTTTTTTTACTCTGAAGGAGGACGAAGGATTTAGTTCCATTGAACGTGTATTATAAGAGATCTCTTAATGTCCAGTATAAACAGCAGCAATTATTACAGGAAGCACAACCTGTTTCACTGTTCATATGGACACATGAATATTATTATTAATGCAAATATGTGTTTCGGCTGGCCTGGATCGGGCTGTACGATGACGATGTCATGAGCTGGAAGTGGTCACTGTCAGACACAAGTTTCTACAAAGACGGAGAGGAGGAGTTCAGAGGATGGAGTCGTGGACAAGCAGACAATGTAGGAGGTGATCAACAGTGCACAGTGCTGAATAAGAATGGACCATGGTACGATGTCAGATGCACAGAGAAGAAACAGGCGGTCTGCTGTGATGTCAGAGGGGAGAATATTGATGAGTGAAGGTAAAACAGAGCAGTTGAGCTTGTTGACCTCTCCCCTTCTCTGCTGCTCTTTGCCTCTCTGTCTTCACTTACATGAAGCTCATTTAAAGCAGATGGACTTTGTGAGTCCTGCCTTCATTGATATAAATATATAAAGGTTTATATAAAGAGCTCCATCATTAACAGCTTTATCCCACCTCACTGTCTCAGTCAACAGGGCTGCAAGAGAAGGAGTTGATATGCACACAGCTCCACGGTGACTTCAGCTTCATGCTCACATTCATTAAGAAACATCAAACTGCTGAGAAAAATATTCAGACGCAGAGAAACTCAGATATAAAGTTTGCATCAGTGTTGTTTCTCTCTGCTCTATTTTCAGGGCTGGATGTGACATTTGTCCTCACTGACTCCATGAGCTGGACTGAGGCCCAGAGCTGCTGCAGAGAACACCACACAGACCTGGCCAGTGTGAGAAACAAGACAGAGAAGCAGAAGGTCCAGGAGCTGCTTCCAGCAGGAAGATATGTCTGGATCGGCCTTTTCAGAGACTCCTGGAAGTGGTGGGATGGAAGCAGCTCCTCGTTCAGACACTGGAAGTCAGGGCAACCTGATAACTGGGGGAGGAGGCTTGTACAGCAGCAGATTTCAGCTCCTCTGGAGGATGGGGGGATGTGACCTGTGACAAGAAGTATCCATTCATCTGCTCCGCTCCATCTGAGTGGGAACCCCTGATTCAAACAGTATTTATATTAGATTTAGCTTTACTTTAGCATGAAATGAGAAGATAAAAAACATTTCTGGACAATAAATGTGAACACTCAGGATGCTGATGTTAGCGTGCAGTGACCAACTGCAGATAATCAGTTTGTGTTGACTTCAATGTGAGAATATCAACAGATGGAGGAAGTAACTGCTTCTAACTGACTGATAAACCCCTGAACGCCCCCTGGTGGCGGCCTGCAGTATAGCTCTAAACTGACCACAGGCAGGACAAAACTAACTGAGGACACTTTATATCAACAGGATGCTGATTATTATCAGAGCAGAAATCTCTCAACTCATCATGTTTGATTGTTTTTTTAAAGCGTCTTTGAAGAAAGTGAAGAGATTGAGGATGAGTGTGACTGTATCTGCTGTGATTGAGGGAATGCTGAAGCAGCTGAATCTTCTTTTGATTCTTTTTATTCAACTTTTAAGCAAAAACTGAGCAACAAATGACTGTTAGAAGCAAATTTAAAATGAGATGAGATGAAACTTTATCAGCCCTCAGAGAGTGAATTCACATTAAAGCAGTAAAAGAAACAGTCTGAGGAGGAAACAGATAAAGAGACATTTAAAATAATAAATCATTCACAAACTATATGTTATAAACATTACAATGCTTTGGACAGCAACGTGACATGAGAAGTAGAAACAGGGAAAGTCACAAACTATCATGTGAGGAAAAAAAGTGTGAAAAAGAGCTTCCAGAGGATGAAATGTAAAGAAGAAAGCAGAATGTAATCTCTGTGTGAGTAATAATGTTTGTCAGCTCCAACAGAAGCTGAAGGACCAGGGGCTGAATGACGACGTCACACTGAGCTGGAGGAAGCAGGCAGATGGAAAAGTCTTCCACAAGGAGAAGAAGAAGACCAGCTTTCATTGAGATTTGCTGTAAATCAGAGAAAAGTGTGTTTCTTTCCTCAGAGTCCTCGTGTGATGTGTGAGAATAGAGCTGCAACAATTAGCAGATTAATCCACTCGTTGCAGCTGTTTTTACAATCAAATCATCATTTTAGTCATTTTACAAGCTCAAATGTCAAATATCTGCTGGTTCCAGCTTCTCCTATTTAAAGACTTCATGCTTTTATTGGTCATATATGGTCATAAACTTATATTTACTCATATTTAAACATATACAGACTCTTGGTTTATTAAGTTTGAATTGATGTGTTTGGGCTGTGGGAAATTATAACAGGCAATGTTTTATTATTTTTCACATTTTATAGGTAAGATAATATAAATGAGATTTGACTGGAATCAACTCCAGTGAAAATCCACCTTTAAACTTTAATGTTGTGTTGAATCATTCAAATCTACTTTAATGAGTCAAAACATCTTTCTTCATTTGAGTTAATATATCGCATCAAAACATGCCAAACACTTTTCAAATATGAATATTTAATGCTTTTCTTTGTCATATATGGTCATAATCTTATATGTACTTATATTTAAAGGTGTTGGTTTATTAAAACAAGACATTTGAATTCATGTGTTTGTGCTGTGGGGATTTATAACAGAGATTTTTTTTTTACTATTTTCTGACATTTCATTGATAAGATTAATAATATTAGATTAACCATATTCTTTATGATGAGATTAGATATTTGGTTCCTTCAAATGGTTTTGGTTTAGAAATTAAAGTCTCACTGCTATGACATTTTATTTAGTTTATAATGATATAAAGTAATATCCAACAAAGTAATGTTATGAAAACGTTTGATGAAATAACATAATAATGTCTGCAATTCATTTAATAAATTTCTTTAATTATTTCACAAATTGTTGCTTTATTTATATTTGTCACAATTGACTTGTGTGATGATTTATTTGGTATTTTATCATAGAGAAAAGGAACAGTCAGTCAACTATTATAACCCTTAATGAAGCCTAAAAACATCTCAGAGATGATGAAACTTTATAAAAAGATTATAGATCACAGAGGACATTTATTGTTATAAATCAGCAGTATTATGGAAAGTCTTCTCTATTATCTCTGTTATAAAATACCAAATAAATCATCACACAAGTCAATTGTGATATAAATAAATAAACAATAAACAATAAAATACAATTTGTGAAATAATTAAAGAAATGTATTAAAGTCATTGCAGACATTATTATGTTATCCCATCATACATTTCTCATCATAAAGAATATGTCTAATTTTATTAATCTTATCAATGAAATGTCAGAAAATAGTGAAACATCTCTGTTATAAATCCTCACAGCACAAACACATGAATTCAAATGTCTTGTTTTAATAAACCAACATGTTTAAATATATTGATGAGATCCAAAACACACCCTGTCCTCCACTCTCTGTCTCTGCTGCTGCCTTCAGGATCCCTGTTCTTATTACAAATGCTCATCAAAAACACTGTCTGTCTATTCACAATAGAATTCACAGGCCAAAACATTTCATCACTATAAAACCTTCCAAAATAAATATAAATATAAAACTAACTTGTGTGATGACTCCAGGGAAGAGTTCTTTAACCCACAGCTGTTTAAATCAAGACGTGGCCTGGTTTGATGCATCTGAATATGAGAAGTCTGTGCAATCAATTTAAATTAGACCAAGTGTAAATTCTACTATCACAGACTGAGCCAGACATCCTGGTCCTAACAGAAACCTGGCTCAAAGACAACATACATGATTCAGAAGTTTCCCTGCATAACTACAATCTATCCAGAAGAGACAGAGCTGGAAGGAAAGGGGGTGGTGTGGCTGTATACGTCAAATCATGTTTATCTGTTACTGTACTACAGAATGTCAGCATACCTCATTCCTTTGAATTTATGGCTCTTAAATCAACCTATCCAGTAATCATTTCATCCATGTTGTTGGTGCATACAGACCACCCTCAGCCATCCCCAGTGCAATCAATTCATTAGCCCACCTCATCGCTCAGTACAACAAATCAGAGACGCTGGTCCTGGGTGACTTTCATTTAAACTGCTTGACATCTGACTCAGATCATTTAAAAGACATATGTGATCATCTAAATCTGACACAGTTGATTAAAGAGCCAACCAGACCTAACCTGAAGAACCCCAAAAACTCCTCACTGATAGATTTCATTCTGTCTAACAGGAGAAACACAATCACTGTTTCTGCTGTTTTTGCCCTTGGCATCAGTGACCACTGCCCTGTAGCCTGTGTCAGAAATGAAAAAATGGAAAAATCATGCTCCAAAATTATACTCAAAAGAAACTTCAAACACTTCAACGAGGAGGCTTTTCTCTGTCACCTTGTTGCAAGTAACATTCACCACACGCATAAAATACCAAATATAGATTCAGCTCTGGATTATTTTACAAATTCCTTTCTGTCACTTATCAATAAACACGCACCATATAAGAAACATAGGGTTAAAAATAGAACGAGCCCCTGGTTCACCACTGAACTAGCACTGATGTTCAAAGCAAGAGACAAAGCGTGGGCCACAGCAAGGCTCAGTGATGAGGCAGCTCACTGGCTCACATTCAGAAAACTAAGGAACAAATGCACTTCCGCCTTAAGAAAAGCTAAAGCTAATTATCACATTGACTTCATCTCCAGCTCTTTTACAAACCCATCAACATTTTAGAGAGCAGTTAATATAGAGAAAAACAAATCATGTGCATCTATTCCTCCTTCTATCACATCAGATAACTGTATAATAGATAAACCAGCTGACATCTGTGATGCTTTCAATGCACATTTTGTTGCTGCTGGAAACCATTTTGATATATTATATCCTGGTCTTACTGGTCAGCTGCTGCCTCATGTGTCTCCAAACCACCACTGTTCAAACCACACCTCCCTGTTTACACTGCAACCTTTTACGTCTCATGCTGTTATCAAAGCACTTCAGGGTTTAGACTGCAAGAAATCAACAGGTGAGGATAAAATAGATCCTTATTTTTTAAAGCTTGCTGCTCCTCATATAGCAGACCAAATGACATACCTGTTTAATCTGTCCATTTCTTCTGCTGTTATCCCTCAGGTATGGAAATCAGCACATGTTGTCCCACTACATAAGAGTGGTGATAAATCAAACCTCAACAACTATCCACCAGTTTCCAAACTGCCCTGTCTCACTAAGGTTCTAGAATCTCTGGTCAACAATCAGCTCCAAACATTCCTCTCACTAAATGATGTGCTGAGTCCCCTACAATCTGGTTTCACATCAAAACATAGTACACTTACTGCTATTACATCTGTTACAAACAATATTATATGTGCCATGGACAAAGGAAATGATTGTGCCGCCCTCTTTGTAGATTTATTAAAAGCATTTGATACTGTTGACCATGCTCTGCTAGTACAGCGTGAAGAAATCACAACACAAGAGATTTCTGAATGGAGTCTGGTTTGTGATCTTGTGCTGATGTTTAATGTTAAAACAGTCGACAAATTCAAATTAATCACGAGACAACCTCTATTCCTTCATGTAACTTTTATTAAGAAACTTTTCTCCATCAAATAAATATAATAAATCTGGAAAATGTTGTAATAATAATAATGTAGTGAACTCAAAAACCTTTTTTGTCCAGTTTACACATTTCAGTTACATTCAAAACTGTGTGTGTGTGTGTGTGTGTGTGTGTGTGTGTGTGTGTGTGTGTGTGTTTGTGTGTGTGTGTGTGTGTGATCATCATCATGTGGGTACCTGCACTTCCTGTGACTAACCACAGGGTGGCGCTCTCTGTCTGTGATAAAGTTCAGTTTGTATCACACAGCCATGTTGTTAGAGCTTATTTATGGCTGTGACTCCTTTCTAACACCGTAAAGAGACATGTGATGTCACACATGTGATGCAATATGTTTTCACATTGAAAATGATCCAACTGTTCAGAATTATACCCTACGTAATAGAAGAATAATCTGTGAAAATAATATGAAATGTATCATGACTGTTCCCTCAACGTCTTAAAGGAACAGACTGACATTCGTCTCACAGTGTTATTCCATTTAAAGGGAAACTGACAAAGAATGTTCACAAAGTATTTCATCATAAAATAAGCTGCTGATTGACTTATTTTCCTTTAATTGGTCAAATTATTTAAATAAACTCAAACAACAGAATACAATAAAATAGTAAATACATAAAATAGGTGAATAACAAAATGGATACTAGTAATAAAAATAAATAAATAAATTGATAATAACAGTAGTAATACAAAATAACATCAGCAATAATAAAAATAAAAATAATTATAATGACAATAATTATCATTACCATTATAAAACCTGGTTAAAAACAAGCCAAATATAAAAGAAATGAAATACATTTAAAGGGAAAACTGGCAAAAAAAATTCACAAAGTATTTATTCATAAAATAAGCTGCTATTTGACTTATCTTCATTTTATTGATCAAATTATATAGATGAGCTCAAACAATAGAATGTAATAAATAGTTAAATAGATTGATATTTTGATCAACAAATGGATATTAATGAATGAAAATAAAAAAATAGAATATAGTAATTCAAAAAATATAAACAATGATTATAAATAACAAAAATAAAAATAATACAAATAATACAAATTCTAATAACAATTATATTATTATTATTATTATTATTATTATAAATAAAATCTATTTAAAAACTATCCGAAAAAAATGACAAATATGAAATAATAAAATACATTTAAAAAAATAAATACAGTAAATAATTAGACTGCAAACAAATAAACGGAGCTCTATTAAAAGCCAGACTAAACCAATAAAAGACAATAAATGAATAAATAATGATCTAAAAAATTTGATAATTAAAAGGCCACGAGCAGAAGACCTGAGGGTTCTACAGGGTTCATACGCTAAAAGCAACTCTGAGAAATAAATAGGACATAAAACATGAAGAGCTTTATAAACAATCAAAAGGACTTTAAAATCAATTGTGAAGCAAACAGGCAGCTAATGCAGAGACTTTAAAACAGCTGAAGACTCTGTTTAATATTAGTGTGAAGACACAGGAAAGTGAGGTGCTTTGAAGCAGCCTTATCTCTCCACCACAGGGGCTGATGGGAGGTCTGAGGACCTGTTAGAAACCACGTGGCCCTCGTCTGATCTCGCAGCTCCTCCTTGTTTGGCCTCAGCTGCATCAGAGCGCCACTTCTCCCCAGGTTCACCAGAGGAAACACCGCTGCACAAAATGCTTTTCCTCCCAGCTGCTGCTCTGTGCTGTCTGTGCTCAGGTGAGTGTTTCCAGCCAATCAGGAGCCAACAAACTCCACCTTTAACAAACACTGTCACACTCACCTTCATCTACCTGTCTGTCTCCACACAGCGCTGGCTGCCATGGCAACACAGCTGCTTCAGGAGGATTTAACATGGACCAGGAGAGTTGGTGAAAGAGTCTCCTTCAGCTGTCGAGGCACTGAACTGTGTGAAGACCGTTTACCTTATGTATTCTGGTACCAGAAGAGAGACACAGAAACATTCACAGTGATTCTTGCTATTAACTGGGATGATGGTAGAATAGTTAAAGGTTACAATCATCCTCAGGAAGATGATTTCTCAGCTGTGAATAAACAGAACAGCTGGGAGTTGCAGATCCAGAGCGTTAAACTAAATCATTCAGCCACCTACTACTGCTCCTGTCAGAAGCGTGTTCCCCACAGTGATAAAATATCCCTGCAGCCTGTACAAAAACCTCCAGATGAACAGATGTCAAACAGTGTCTGTGACAGGAAGAGAGCAGTAAACCACAGCCCAGGTTCACATATTTCACCTCCATCTCAGCCAGAGTCACAAACACACTGAACTGAGGGATTTATTTTCTTTACTGCTGTCAGGATTTATTTGATATGATATTTATTCATATTTTTATCAGATATTCCAGCAGGTTTATTGTTGTTCCACACAGTGAGGACAAACTAGCAACACAGAGACACAAAGATAAAAGAAGTGAAAGAGAAAAGAGTCAAATGAATATTACAAATAAACTGAGTCAAAAACATCAAGAAGTCTTGTTTGAAAAGCAGTTTGTCATTAAAAACATGATGAAACAAAAACAAGCTTCAGCATTTTGATAAAGATTAAAATCCTCTGCTTTGACCTGCTGCAGGAATAAAGTCCGTTCCTCCTCACAATGCTGACCTGCTTCCTGTGGCTCCTTCACAATAAAAGCTTTCTTCCATCACATGTTGGAACAGATTTGAGCAGATCATTTCACTTCAGTAAATGATACAAGTGAATTGTAGGATTTGTGACAGTTCCCCCTCAACAGAGATTTGGTAAATGTATTTGGATTGAATGAAGGTTTTTCTCTGTGAGCAGTGGGACCTTTGGCTCCGTCTTTACATCCAAACAAAACTTTGATCCAGAACAAGAGAACTGTTGGCCTGATTTCTATCACATCTACAGTGGATGTTGATGGTCCCCAGAGGATGAATCCTCATATTTATACAAGTTTTAAGATCTCATTTTAACTGCTAATCAACAGAGAAATGTCTCATGAGCGTATGTGACAGAATATTAATATACAAGATATTTGAAGGTTTGAAAACAAAGAATAATGATATTAATGTCAAAGCCTATATACATACATCCAAACACTGAGATCACTTTTAGATTTCACTTGGCAACAAACCTTTTCAAGCAATAAGGTTCATTCTGGCTTCATATTTTTGACCTTCAGGTCAACAGAAATATTTGAGTGTTTACAATATTTGTCCTAAAGTTTAGTTTGAGTTGTTCACTGTTTGTTTGTGTGAACAGTAACTCTGGTCTCATGTGTTGACCTGATTTAAAAAGTAGGAGGATAATAATATTATAATAATAATAATTATAATATTATTATTATTATTATTATTATTATTATTATTATTATTATTTGAGAGAGAGAGACTTGTGTCTCTGTTGTTAAAGTTTATCGTTACTTTAGAGACATAATTTGACGTCACGCACGTCTTTTTCTGGTCCGTCGTCAGGGAAACATGACTCCCTGTCAGGGCATTTGGACCAGAGTGAAAACAAACGACATAATCACTGTATAATACCAGTATGTGTGAAAACACTCACTGTGGCTTTTTAAATGAATTGTTATTTATTCCTAGTTTATATTTTATATTTTTCAGTTGTGTCTTACTGTCAAAGTAGACAATAAAAAATAGTTAAATGTTTTTCTTTGCTGTATTTATTCATGTTTTGCAGAGGATTTAACCTGAACCAGACTTTGCAACAATAATAATCACATTACATTCATGCAGACGTAGTAGTATATACTAAACACACACACACACAGACACACACAGTAGGTCTATATATATAGGCTATTTATAACACAAAGGTATGAGATGTGTGAAAGATAACTCCTACACTGTAAAACCCGACAAGTTCATATAACTCAAAAAAATTGGTGAAACTGATTACATCGAAATTTTCTAGTTTCACTTACTCAACTTTGTGTTATATTGACATTTTAAATTAAGTACCATTAACTAAATTATTTTAAGTGGCACTGACTAAATTTTTTAAGTTACACAAACATTCTTGTTTAAGTACTTTTTACTTGGTATTTTGTTTTCACAGTAAGAATGGAATTAAGTATGGCTTCCTTAAATATTTTTATTACCTTTAACATAAAAAAATTAAGTTGTCTGTAAGAAATTATTCACTTAATATGTACTTAACTGTTTTAAGTTAAATTAACAATGCACAAAAACTCCTATATAATTAAAAACATTACTTAATTTAAAAGCAAAACTGCAAGTTAGTTTACCTTGAAACATTTTATGTAATCAGTTTCAAAAAATGTTTTAAGTAGCTTTAACTAAAAAAAAAGAAAAAAATATATAACATTTGAAATGCCAGACCAAATTTATTGAGTAACCACAATTAAACAGTGTCGCAAATGGAGGAATACATTCCAAAAATAGTACAAGGGCCTTGCAAGAAGACTTGAGGACTCCTAATCACTTTGTTACATAAGGACTTATCAAAAACAGCTGCCAAACGGTAACATTAAAAATGCAAGCATTATTTAAAACACAGTCCAGAACCTCAAAACAATGTTTGTCCTATGACCTGTTTTTTTATGTGTTTTATATGGAAAAAAACCCTTTTTATTTTCCATGCTCAACTCTTAATATTTTGCTGAACCCTAATTACTTCAATACTTTAAACACTTCCATAAACGTTATCCAACTTTGGCATCCAAAATGTATCCATTACATCTTCCAAAACTTAAAAAACTGCCTTTAAAAAAACCCAAAAAACAATCACTTTGTGACAATATGAATTAAATCCTCTGTCACACATTACACATTATTCAGACACTTTTAGACATTTCCATAAAACTTTGTGTACAAATGTTACAACCTAAATGTACATAGTACATTCAATAACACAACTAAAACCGGGCCTGAGCAATGTTGTGAACTTTGTTTACATATTAGGATCCCTCCACAATCAGCAAGTCATTTTTAAGGGTCAGCACCCGAGGCCTCAACTTCCCATCATCCAGGCCCATAAGTACTTTCTGGATGAAGTCAAACGTGTTTGACATGCCGTTTGGGTAACTTAGATGCAAGGCATAAAAAAGTGCAAAAAGTGTGACAAATGCCTCAGCCATTTTGGAAAATTCCATAACTATGTTACCCTCAAGTACAATTGCAGTCTTCTCTGGGCAGAAGAATGTTGCATCTGTTGAATCTGCACTGATCAACAGGATCCCTACTGGTAGATCTTCAGTGATTGGTTCATCAGACTTCGCCATCTGAAGACAACAACAGAGAACTGTTATGTGAGATAACCTGAGCTATCTCCCAAAGCTGTTTGCAGGCAATTCATCAGTAATGAAGACAGAAAACAGTCAGATAGAACCATCCAAAAAAATAATTAACAATACATAAATGCAAATGGTTTCTCAGGTCAGTCGCAGGTCACAGTCAATATAAAACGTGGAACAGATTAATATAAAATTATTTATGTAAAATGTAGAACAGAATGTTTTGTCTCCCAGCCTGAAATTTGTTCATTTTACCATGTTATAAACAAAAAATTTGATCTTCAATTGACTAAATATTTTCCATTGTCATTGTTGCAAGAAAAAAATAGTGATAAATAGAGGTTCTAAATTCTTTTAAATGGAATGAAAAATTCAGACTTACACATTTATTTTTATTTTTTAAGCTAAAGAGCTGCGTTTCAAAGGCATCCAAAGGAATAAATCATGCTCAGCACTTGAAATGAATTAAATATAGTTGGAATTTACTCAGCACTTCACACAATATTAAATATGCTATATGTTGTATATGCCTTTTTTTATGATTTGCATCCATTGTATACCTTACATTATCTATACTACTTATGGGATTACTTATTGCCTGCAACAAGAACCTGAATGCAATCTGGTCAGCAGAAGAGAAGAAACATTTGCTGAAAAAATTCTCACAGACAAGGTCCATATCTAGTGATATAGGTTGAAACATAAGCAAATATATGTATTTTTTTATTTCATTTTTTCATTCTTTTTTTTCTTCCTGCATTGCAGCAACTTAAACAATGTAACAAAATAAAAATAAATACCAGTAATTCTATTGTATTGTTGCAGAGCAAATGCTTAATTGTACTTACATCCCAAAACTTCAGAAATGTAGAGTCATCTTCATGAAGATAAGCTGGGAGGGCACGAAGGACAGCAGCCCGTTTGATGTGAACATCAACTTGTTCCTTGCGTGTAAGAACAAAACAGAATAACAGTAACTAAACAGATATGAATTATTATATATCTACACAAACACATACACCGACATAGTACAACTTTTAAGCACCAACAATCTTAAGCAATTGACCTGCTGGTCATAAGCATCAAAGAGCTGACCCAGAGTGTCAGCTACTTTCCCTGTGCGTGCAGCTCTCTTTCTGAACAAGCTCTGAAGACGGGGGGCATGTCGGTCCAACTCAGCATAGAACTGGTTCTTCAGGTTGATGTTTGCAATCCTGTGAAACTCGGCACAGACCTGTACAAAGTACATGAATGTTTAAGTCAGATTGTAATGTATATGTGGCCCTGTAAGGAGATATAAACAGCAACAAAGCATTCCTGAATACTGCCCAGTACTGCCAAACATTGACCTTGAACTGTTTCAAGTTTGGGGGAAAACATCCATACCACTACACTACCAAATCACACTCAATGGTATTCACTGCAAAGCTGAATGGATATTTTCAGCTTATCACTGACAAAGTCAGTCTGAAGAAAGAAATTGAATACATGTGCCTAGATAGATTTACTTAAAAAAATATTGTTTACCTGTGACTCTATTTTAAGAGCAGGCCAGCGTTCCAGGATCTCTCCAACAGGTAGGTCATCATTTATGACCTCTTTGCGCCGTAGGCCAAGCCATGGTCAAATTAAACAATATTCTCATCAATTGAAAACACTTGTGAAACAGGTTTTAGATTAATTTGATTGTGGTGCATTAATTTACATTTCAGCAACTATGCAAAACAAATATCGAAAAAAGCTTAATGTTTGCCAATAACATACCAGGTTGAAGACTCTGTATGTCGGCCTGTTGCTTCAGCCTTCAGAGAAAAAAGAATGACATTTTAAGCAAGATAATACACTTTCAACAAAAGCATTATGTACAATATCTTTGAAGTATTACATTGATTAATGTATTAACCTCACACAGTGTGAAATGTCTTAATCCCAAACTTATTAAAACAGGTTTATGAACATATTTCACTTTACTCAGACTTAAGTTCTTGCTAATCTATAGATATTGCGACAAATGGATGATGTATGTAAAAATGTAAACAGTTCTTATATCTCTAAACCAAGACATAAAAGGGTATTGCTACACTCTCAGGTTAAGAAGAGAGATATTATCTATTTTTTTAATTTATTATCATTTGTTTTCAATAAAATCTCATTTCTGTTTGACAGTCGGAATGACCTTAACCATGCAAAGACTGGGAACACTTGACCGCTGGACTGCGGTTATTTTTCCACACTGATTACAAGCCAGTTTACGTGCGTTACAAAAAAACAGAAATGGTCCGGTAAAACGTGAAATTGAAACTGATGTGACCTTAACTTTAAAGTTAAACCCTCCATACAAAACATGAACATTCAGTAACCGTTAAGCCGAGACATGCCCGGACATGCATGCCGATGAAACATGCAGTTCCAGTCGACATTGTGTGGTAAAATCAACTTTATGAAATTTACATAAAAATCCCACAAGTCCACTTTCTAATCCCTCTTTACATGTAAATTAGCTAACAGTTAAGTGAGGCATTTACAAATTAAGCTAGCCAAATCACATTTAACGGACAGATACAAATAACTGCAGACAGCCCGAATGCACACCGTTAAAATATGGCGCTTAAACAACTCTTAACTTACCAAATTAGTGCTCCCAAAGCGAATATGAAAATAACGGAGGTCAGGGCGGTGAGGGCGGTCAGCACGGCGTTCACTGTTAGCGACTCCTGCTGAGAAAGTTGCTTCGTTCTCGGCTTTTCTTGACGACGTGAGTAGCGGTAATGGCGGACTTTCCGACAGGCTTGGAGAAGAAGGACGCGCGCACGTGACGTGACGTCATCAAGTTTACTGTCAAACTATTTGAGTACAGTGACTAAAATAAATGAAAGCGGTCGAGTACTGTTAACTTAAAATTACAAATTTGTACTAATGACTCAGAAAATATGTGGTGTATTAACTTTTTACATTTTTTGAGTTAGCACAGATTATTTAATTTAACAAGCTTTTACTGTCCGGTCTCTGTGTGTGTGTGTGTGTGTGTGTGTGTGTGTGTGTGTGTGTGTGGCCTGCCAGTGACCAGTGGACATACGACAGTTCTTTAAAAGAAAAAAGACAGATTCAGGTGAGAGACTAGGGACAGTCCATAATGATCTCTGTCTTGTTTTTTCTTCTTCTGAACAGTGTTAAGCTAAAGTAACAGATAATATAAACCAGCTATCTGTATGTTGTATCAAATGACTTATGTAGGAAATGGTCTGCTACAATATATTTGTGTATGATTGTCAGTGCCAAGGGAAAGAGAGAAAGATAGAGAAGGAGAAAGGGAAAGGGAGAGCACGCAGGAAGAACCAGGTGAGAAAACAACAACAATAAATTGATATATAGTGAATAGTGGCGAGCAAAACAGTAACAACTCATACTCCTATTCTAATTTATTGGCATTACTGTAGGTGGCCTATATTTTGCATTTTGTTGTCCAAGTAGCTGTTACTTTGTTCAGTGACAATAAAGTTCAATTTAATCTAATCTAAAAGAAAAAAGTCTGTTGTGCTTTTACAGTCAGGAGAGTCAGTGTGGATGTTAAAGTCTCCTAGGAGGAGGACAGATGGGGAGACTGAAGACAGTTGTGTGAAGAATTCTAAAAATCTGACAGAAAGGTTGGGTTGGGTTTGGGTGGACGGCAGATAATAGCAATGATGAGGTTTTGGACCGGGGAGTTTAAATGCCAGATGTTCAAAAGATGGTGCAGCAATGATGGAGAGTGGCCGAGGGTTGAGGTCTTGGTGGTGTTTTCCTCCTCCTCGGCCCTTAGAGCGAGGGATGTCCATGTATGAATATCCAGCAGGAAGGTTTGGTTTAGTGTGAAATATTCCATGGGTTTTTGCCAGGTTTCAGTCACACAGAGGAAGTCTAGTTGTTTGTCAGTGATGAATTCATTTAAGATGAGGCTTTTATTGTTGAGGGATCTTGTGTTGAACAGGGCTTTTTTCAGAGGCTTTTGTTTTGAAGTTTGCATGGAGGAAGTGGGTACTGGGCGAAGGTTGAAGGCATTCACGTGGTGGTTCTCCTGATGACGTGGTGAGTTGTTGTGGTGACAGAATGAGGAAGTGCAGCAGCTGTAGTCGGTCCAGAGAGATGGGACGGGAGCCTCTATGGGTGTAGTGACGGCGTCCTAGAAGTCCAAAGTGTTTTATTGCGGTGATAAGTTGGTAACTCTGGTCTCATGTGTTGACCTGATTTAAAAAGTAGGAGGATCACAACTCTTTCTCCTTCAAATCAAAACAAGACTACAGAGCAACACACACTGGCTGTGTGGCCCAGCGTCCTGTCATTGGACGCACACACGTCATAAATCAAAGTAATGGACAATTTAAAGACGTGAGCTGATGATGGTGTTTGATCAAAACTGACCAAAGTCAGTAGGGTTCATCCTCTGAGGAACATGAACGTCTGAACCAACGATCCACGGAGACACTCTGCTAATGTGTCTAAAAAGGACATAAAAGAAGAGACAGGCATGTTAATATGAACATTAGAGAAACACATCATGGAGCTGAAATATGATACTGCTTCATAATGTGGACTGGTTCACCTCAGCTGACACATTCAGCAGCAGACAGGTTTTTGTACGAGTCTTTCTCACTGTGGGAGGCGAATGGTACGAAGTGTACTGGATCTTTGGCTCTGGAACTAAACTGTTTGTAGGTAAGAATAAACTTTCTTTTTCCTTCAGTTGTTTTATTGAAAATGTGTTTTAATGAGTTTCTGCTGCTTGTGACTTTTTTCATCATTAGTAGAGAATTCTTGCAGCCATGCAGCTATTGTTGCATAAAAAAAGCTTCATAATTCCTGAAAAGATGTTTAAATCTCACGGCAGAACTCAAGTTATTCTTTATTTCTGCAGGAGATGAAACTGATTCATATAGAAAAAGTTTGATATTGGAAAAGTTACAAATATACAGTATTTGATCCTCTCAGTAATTCAGCAGCGCCTCTTGTTTTTATTAAACAACACACTATAACTATCACTACAATTGTGTTTTATATGATGATAAACATGTCCTAAAGATATATTTATCATACTGAATATGATATGTCAATTAAATAGAACATATGGAGACTAATGAGTCATTTCTATATGTGATACAGGATGATATCTAAAGGCACACACATTTCTGTTTGTGTCAAAAGACAAAATAATTATAAATTATATATAGTAACTTATAAAACCTTTAGGAAAGTATAGATCAATATTATGTGTTGTTTTACTTTTTATGTATTATAATTATTTATTATTATTTTGTGTTTATTTAGCATATAGAGTAAAGTGTACAGCGGAAAACGTGTAAATAATTTTAACACAAATTTAGTTGCTGTATTATATTATATGAGCTCATGTTAAATTCTGTCATGGTATTTATATGGTCATTTAATTTTTGATTAACTCAGGGACCTTTTTTCATGTTCAATAGTGTTTTTATTCAATTTGGAAGATGCAGAAATCTAATTTAATTTGGGCATCAAAGTTTCCATTTTATAGCATAAAGTGCAATTAAAAAGTAATCTGATAACATTTGTTTGTAATCCAGTGGATCAAGTTACTATAATGACAAAAACTGCCGTGAAATTTCTGTTCAGCAGCTGAATCCATTTCAGAGTAATCTGCCCCAACCTGCTGATATTATATTATATTATATTTCATTGTATTATATTTTATTATAATATATTGCATTATAATACATTATAACATATAAAATATTATATTACGTTATATTATATATTTTATTTAATTTTAGATTATATTGTATTATGTGGCAGTTTTTATTCACATATGACAGAATCAAACATTGTTGCAGGAAGTTAAAATTGCAAGAAAACAGTTTGTGCCAAATATAATAAAATGTATAACAGATAGAAATGGTGAGAATTAATAGTTTAAAAATGCAAAATTATTGAGATCATTAAAACGACAATTGCATTTGATTAAATATGTAAGTTATAATCATGTGTAGAAAATGATGAAGAAAAATTGTTTTACACTTTCACAATAATATAATATTTGACTTCATCCTAAAGGATCAAGACCGTCTTTTTATTATATTATATTGTATTATATTATATTATATTGTTTGATATTACATTATGCTATATTACATTATTTTATATTATGTTATTATAATATATTATATTACATTAAAATATATTTTAAACCTGACATTGACAAATTTGGACATTTTCTAAGTTGAAAATGAAACAGAATGAGATCATTTTCAGATCATTTCTTAAATATATTCAATTAAAAAGTGTACAAAGAAAATACATTAAATGTTAAAATGGATAATCGGACAAAGCGATTTTGGAATTTAATGTAAATGTATTTTTAAATATGTTCTGCACATCATGCTAAATTAATATGGTAATATATTATATAATTATGATATTGTAATATCATATGTACTTTATTTTATTAAGTGGACATTTTCATTCACATTTGAAAGAATCAACTATTTTTTCAGGAAGTTATGAAAAAATGCAATGAAAAAAGTCATAAAATGATTTATGTCTTGATTTGTTCCTATATGAATTGTAAAAGGTTTATTGTGGTAAATATGTGGTTAATATCCCGGACGAGCCCCCATTTAGTCATAACCCGACTCCCGGGCCATGACAAAAACCGGAATGGACACAAAGAATGATGATAAATTAAAGGAGATTTATTGTGATAAAGTCAAGAAATCAGTCCAAATGAGGAGTGTGTCAGTCAGTAACATCAGTAATGTCAATGTGAGTGAATGAACACAGAGTTAAAGCAAAGCCGCCATCCTGTGGCTCCTTCAAGGACACTAACAAAAAGCAGTAACTGGGGGCCTCGCCTCTCAATAAGTAGACACTGGACTGGAGCATCAACATTCAATATATTGTGTTCCCTAACATGAAAATAATATTTGACATGAAGGTAAATATGTGCTTTATTTAAAATGTGTCATATATACAAAGACATTTCCATTGTATGAAGGTACAAGTCATCATTATATGAAATGAATTTCTATAGGTAAGAAAAATGAATGCTAAATAATGTGAAATGAAAGATGTGATCTTGTGTCCCCATATAATCCATGCTGACATTAGATGCTGAGTGTGTTTCATATGAAGGTGAATACAGTATATGTAGTGAACTTTGTGCTGTATTGATGAGTAGTTTAGTGATCAGAGTCCATGTAGTTTCCAGGATCACACTGAATGCAGTGCAGTGCTGTAAGCTGCTGTTGACTGTGTCAATGTGTGTCTGTGCTGCTTGTTGCTGCTGTCAAACTTCAGGTGAGCAGGTAGTGAAGCCCGTGGTGAGCGTGTACCCAGCAGCACCCAGAGCCCACCTGGAGGGGAAGAGCTCCCTGCTGTGTCTGGCCTCAGCCATGTTTCCTCCTCTGGTCCGCATCTCCTGGAAAAGACGAAAGGAGAACGGTCCTCTGGAGGATCTGCTCCCTGCTGAGGGAGAGCAGCTGGAGCTCAGAGAGTCGGGACGCACCGCCGGCATCTTGCTGCTCCGTCAGCAAGAGAACAGCACGTATAAATACCGCTGCTACGTCCAGCACGAGGGGGGCCAAGTGGAGGCCCCAACAGAACAAGGTAATGAAGGCTCGCTGACTGTGTTCAGCAGTGATTCAGCTTCATGTGGAGACGCTGTCAAAGAGAGCAGAGGAGCAGAGGACTGACATTTCTCACTGCAACTCCAAACATTTCACTCCTTTTCTGTTTCAGAGGTTCCAGGGAACTTTTTCCAGATTCAGTGCAGGGTGATGCTGCTCTGCCTGCTGTACACAGTGCTGATAGTGAAGAGTCTGGTGTTCTGCTGTGGAATCGTTCTGCTGATGATCCTCAGAAACAAGGGACCGTCCACCAACTGCACACATGCTGACTGACTGTTTTCTGCCTTTTCTCACCATCAAATCTCATCAATTCATCTCATTCATCACGCTGATCAGTATTCACAAATATCAATGATGACGTGTTGTGGTTGTTATGTAAAAGGAAGATACAGTCATCCTAAAAATATAAATACATATATACACGTATATATATATATATATATATATATATATATATATATATATATATATATATATATATATATATATATATGCAGTTAAGTGTGTACATTTTGTCTGGTGTTATTTTGATATTTTAGTTTATTTCCAATTTGAATTGTGACCTGTATAATAATAGAGATTTATTCTCAATCATTAGCTTCTTGTAGACATGTTATTGTTTAATATTTTCTGTTTCTTTGATTAATTCATCAAGTTTGTCAAATTCTTTCAGTTAAACATTCTCAATAAAGTGAAAAACACAGTGTGTCTGTTTATATTGTGGTATGGAAGTATTATTCATCTGTGTAATTATTACTGTAATGTTCTAATTATACAGTTAATTATCTAATTATGTCAGAGGTTCGTCGAGACAATAGTTAAGAGTTTATTCTCAAAGTCTTTAAAAAATGATTTACTACTGATGTCTGGAAAAAAAACTTCAAGAACTTCACTGGAGATGGTCAGAGTTGAAGGCAACAGAGTTTATTCTCAAACAAGAGTTTAAACCAGACTTTAATCGGGAATCAACTAAAAGTTGAACATTTTGCATCAGTATATATAACTATAATCTTCCCTCTTACCATCTGGGGAATTATTTTCAAAATTATCACTTTTCCCCCTGTTACAAAGCTCTTTTATTATTTTAAAAATAAATTTATTTTCACTGTAGTTAAGTAAAGTAAAAAGTATCTATATATCTACATATATAGAGCTATGGATAAGTAGTAGTAAAATATCAAAATATAAAGACTTAAAAAAGTACTCAACACTAAAGTACAATGAAATTTCATATTACTTCTTTTATTAAATCTAAAAAAACTATATGAAATGAATAAACATTTAAACATTCAATAAATACATAATTTAATTAATTAATTAATGAGGCAGTTCCAGGAAAAAGCTCTAAAGTCACTCGTTAAATTCAATATTTCCAAATGTATGAATATGAATGAAACAGTACGGCCCACTGAGATTACTGGCAATAATGCTTTATGTCTGTTTATATTGTGGTATGGAAGTATTATTCATCTGTCTAATTATTACTGCATTGTTCAAATTACACAGTTAATTATCTAATTTTGTTGGAGGTTCCACTGAGATAACAGTTACAAGTTTATTCTCAAAGAGTTTAAACCAGAATAAACTATAAATGTAACATTTTGCATCAGTTTATATAACTCTAATCTTCCCTCCTACTATCTGGTTAGTCTCAACATTATTTTCTAAAATTAGCAGTTTCTCCCCCGTTACAAATCTGTCATATTGTTTTAATTTTGGTGCGCTCCACCTCCATGACCTCATGTGGGGCTGCTACTACTGAAAACTGAAATTCCCCCCAGAACAAGTTGAACTTGCACTTGCTGTTCTGATCTATTTCTGGTCCTGGTTTTTCAGGGGATTTCCAGAGTGAATCGAACTCTGATCTCTTTCAGTCTTTTTCTTGTTGTTACACACTCTTTGTAGTGATAAATATGTCGTTTGTGATTAGTGAAGAATAATACTCAAGAATTTATAATCTAATGTTTACTGTGTTAATACAACAGTTTTTGTGCAGTTGAGTGTTTTTCTTTTCGTCACTTTACATCAGGAGTTAAATAAAAGTGTTTTATTGGAATAAAAAAATATGATATACTGTAGGTTATAGATTAGCATTGTAAAATAGATTATTGTATGATTTCAATCCCATAATTTATAATACAGTAAATATCAGTATGCTACTATACTTTATTTTACAGTGTGATAAAAAAACTCTTGCAGTTATTTTAGAGGTAATTGTACCATGTTATGGAATACAGCATTAATGGTTTATTTCTGTCATTAAGTTCCTGTTCCTGAGACAGTGAGTACTGAGTGCTGAAATCTAACTGAACTTCCTCTAACGATTATTTAACCAGAGTGGACGGTTGTAACTGTCATTGTGTTATTAACGTGAGAAAGGCTGCAGAGCAGAAACCCACACAGCCCGTCTGCTGCAGGAAAGGAAGTGTTGATTCGCTGCCAACAGTTTGTTTTATGAGCCTTAATAACCACTGAGAACAGATTCATATCTGCTGCTGTGCACACTGTTGGGGTTTTCATCTGCCTCCAAACTGAGCAACACTTGTGTGGGTCTCACGGTTCAAAAGTGCTTTTCACAATTATTAATAATTGTACTAAAAAAATATTATTTTTATTAAATGATATGACTCTGTAAAACAGAGAAAAGAGCCAATTCAACTCAATCAGTCTCATAAAGTTACTAAACTATCAATGTGTGTGTGTGTATGGGTGTCCGTGTGTCTCTGTGTGTGTGTGTGTGTGTCTGTGTGTGTGTGTGTGTGTGTGTGTGGTCAGAATAGTCACATGTCTTTAGTCAAAGAGTCTTGAATTCCTCTTCAAAGCTGTATGTCATGTGATGTGCCATTTTAAATTGAAGTCAGTTTTTATTGATGCATATTGACAACATCAGTATTGGGTATGTTTTTTCTGTCTGTTATCATGTGGTGCTACTGATTCCTCAGATTTCAGCTGATCAGGAAGAAGCCTGTGAACCAATCCCAAACCACATAATACAAAAATATGAACACAAGTGCTTTCACAATGATAAAAAATCCCTCTTAATTTTAATGAACAGGTCTCTTCCATTAGAAGCAGACACTGTAAAAAAAAAAAAAAAGTTATTTTAGGGAGTTTTTCCTGCTTTTTCTACATTAATTGCAAATATTAACCATGAAGTAAAAGTTGAAATCTGGAAATTAATATCATGGGATTTATTATATTTTCTTCAGAGGATTGTTAAATTGCTTAACGGTCTTGAATGTTTAATTACAGGGAACTCTGTACGAATATCTATATATATGTATATATATATATATATATATATATATATATATATATATATATATATATATATATAAAACAACAACAAGAACAACAACAATAATTGTTATTATATTTTGGTTCATTTTTATTGTTGTTATTTATAATCATTATTTATATTTTTGGAATTACTATTTTCTATTTTTTCATTTTCATCATTAATATCCATTTGCCGATCAAAATATCAATCTATTTAACTATTTATTGTATTCTACTGTTTACTGAGTTTATTTAAATCATTTGATCAATTAAATGAAAATAAGTCAAACAGCAGCTTATTTTATGATGAAATACTTTGTGAACATTCTTTGTCAGTTTCCCTTTAAATGGAATAACACTGTGAGACAAATGTCAGTCTGTTCCTTTAAGACGTTGAGGGAACAGTCATGATACATTTCATATTATTTCCACGGATTGTTCTTCTATTACGTAGGGTATAATTCTGAACAGTTGGATCATTTTCAACGTGAAAACATATTGCATCACATGTGTGACATCACATGTCTCTTTACGGTGTTAGAAAGGAGTCACAGCCATAAATAAGCTCTAACAACATGGCTGTGTGATACAAACTGAACTTTATCACAGACAGAGAGCGCCACCCTGTGGTTAGTCACAGGAAGTGCAGGTACCCACATGATGATGATCACACACACACACACACACAGTTTTGAATGTAACTGAAATGTGTAAACTGGACAAAAAAGGTTTTTGAGTTCACTACATTATTATTATTACAACATATTCCAGATTTATTATATTTATTTGATGAAGAAAGATGTTTTGACTCATTAAAGTAGATTTGAATGATTCAACACAACATTAAAGTTTAAAGGTGGATTTTCACTGGAGTTGATTCCAGTCAAATCTAATTTATATTATCTTACCTATAAAATGTGAAAAATAATAAAACATTGCCTGTTATAATTTCCCACAGCCCAAACACATCAATTCAAACTTAATAAACCAAGAGTCTGTATATGTTTAAATATGAGTAAATATAAGTTTATGACCATATATGACCAATAAAAGCATGAACTCTTTAAATAGGAGAAGCTGGAACCAGCAGATATTTGACATTTGAGCTTGTAAAATGACTAAAATGATGATTTGATTGTAAAAACAGCTGCAACGAGTGGATTAATCTGCTAATTGTTGCAGCTCTATTCTCACACATCACACGAGGACTCTGAGGAAAGAAACACACTTTTCTCTGATTTACAGCAAATCTCAATGAAAGCTGGTCTTCTTCTTCTCCTTGTGGAAGACTTTTCCATCTGCCTGCTTCCTCCAGCTCAGTGTGACGTCGTCATTCAGCCCCTGGTCCTTCAGCTTCTGTTGGAGCTGACAAACATTATTACTCACACAGAGATTACATTCTGCTTTCTTCTTTACATTTCATCCTCTGGAAGCTCTTTTTCACACTTTTTTTCCTCACATGATAGTTTGTGACTTTCCCTGTTTCTACTTCTCATGTCACGTTGCTGTCCAAAGCATTGTAATGTTTATAACATATAGTTTGTGAATGATTTATTATTTTAAATGGCTCTTTATCTGTTTCCTCCTCAGACTGTTTCTTTTACTGCTTTAATGTGAATTCACTCTCTGAGGGCTGATAAAGTTTCATCTCATCTCATTTTAAATTTGCTTCTAACAGTCATTTGTTGCTCAGTTTTTGCATCAAAGTTGAATAAAAAGAATCAAAAGAAGATTCAGCTGCTTCAGCATTCCCTCAATCACAGCAGATACAGTCACACTCATCCTCAATCTCTTCACTTTCTTCAAAGACGCTTTAAAAAAACAATCAAACATGATGAGTTGAGAGATTTCTGCTCTGATAATAATCAGCATCCTGTTGATATAAAGTGTCCTCAGTTAGTTTTGTCCTGCCTGTGGTCAGTTTAGAGCTATACTGCAGGCCGCCACCAGGGGGCGTTCAGGGCTTTATCAGTCAGTTAGAAGCAGTTACTTCCTCCATCTGTTGATATTCTCACATTGAAGTCAACACAAAGTGATTATCTGCAGTTGGTCACTGCACGCTAACATCAGCATCCTGAGTGTTCACATTTATTGTCCAGAAATGTTTTTTAATCTTCTCATTTCATGCTAAAGTAAAGCTAAATCTAATATAAATACTGTTTGAATCAGGGGTTCCCACTCAGATGGAGCGGAGCAGATGAATGGATACTTCTTGTCACAGGTCACATCCCCCCATCCTCCAGAGGAGCTGAAATCTGCTGCTGTACAAGCCTCCTCCCCCAGTTATCAGGTTGCCCTGACTTCCAGTGTCTGAACGAGGAGCTGCTTCCATCCCACCACTTCCAGGAGTCTCTGAAAAGGCCGATCCAGACATATCTTCCTGCTGGAAGCAGCTCCTGGACCTTCTGCTTCTCTGTCTTGTTTCTCACACTGGCCAGGTCTGTGTGGTGTTCTCTGCAGCAGCTCTGGGCCTCAGTCCAGCTCATGGAGTCAGTGAGGACAAATGTCACATCCAGCCCTGAAAATAGAGCAGAGAGAAACAACACTGATGCAAACTTTATATCTGAGTTTCTCTGCGTCTGAATATTTTTCTCAGCAGTTTGATGTTTCTTAATGAATGTGAGCATGAAGCTGAAGTCACCGTGGAGCTGTGTGCATATCAACTCCTTCTCTTGCAGCCCTGTTGACTGAGACAGTGAGGTGGGATAAAGCTGTTAATGATGGAGCTCTTTATATAAACCTTTATATATTTATATCAATGAAGGCAGGACTCACAAAGTCCATCTGCTTTAAATGAGCTTCATGTAAGTGAAGACAGAGAGGCAAAGAGCAGCAGAGAAGGGGAGAGGTCAACAAGCTCAACTGCTCTGTTTTACCTTCACTCATCAATATTCTCCCCTCTGACATCACAGCAGACCGCCTGTTTCTTCTCTGTGCATCTGACATCGTACCATGGTCCATTCTTATTCAGCACTGTGCACTGTTGATCACCTCCTACATTGTCTGCTTGTCCACGACTCCATCCTCTGAACTCCTCCTCTCCGTCTTTGGAGAAACTTGTGTCTGACAGTGACCACTTCCAGCTCATGACATCGTCATCGTACAGCCCGATCCAGGCCAGCTGAAACACATATTTGCATTAATAATAATATTCATGTGTCCATATGAAGAGTGAAACAGGCTGTGCTTCCTGTAATAATTGCTGCTGTTTATACTGGACATTAAGAGATCTCTTATAATACACGTTCAATGGAACTAAATCCTTCGTCCTCCTTCAGAGTAAAAAAAACATGAAAAAGTTCCTCTGAAGTATCACGGCTCAGACTGTAAAACTTTAAAGCCACGTGTCACTGACATGATGTCAAAAACAGCTTTGAAAGGAGAGAAAGAGGAAAGTGAAGTCACAGAGGAAACTCCTGCTGTTTCTGCCGTTGTGTTCAGGGTCTCCACATCCTCCATGCTGTCTACAGTGGCCAGGTCTGTGTATTTCTCTCTGCAGTAACTTTGTGCTTCAGTAAAGTTCTTCTCTTCATAAAAGACATGGTACTGACGTCCAGCACACAGGCCTGTAGAGACACATGCATACTGATCACATTCATGCTATTAATAACTCTTCATACATGTTTTATACTTGTTTAATTAGTGCAGGTATAAAGTGATGCCCAGCAGTAAAAACAGAGACTGAGCACATTTTAACTGATTTATCTCTAATACATTTTTTAACACAAGTTAGAGTTGTGACTGATTCCTGCTTTTTTAAGTTCATTGTGTGTTTAGTTAAAAGTCACTCTGACAGAGATCAGAGGACTCAGTTTATAAATGACATCCTCAAACATGGAGGTGACTTTCTTTAACCTTTTCTTACTCCCACTGCTGCCTGAGATCAACCCTAAATGAATAAATAAATAAATGTTTTTGAAACAGCCAGAAACTTTAATATATGTGAAACTTAACAATTATAGCAGGTTACCAACATTAGCCTACTTGAATATTTACTGTGTAATGTGACAGTAATGGTCACATTGTTTTGGGATATTATCAGGGTTTTGATTCTTACATGAGATTAGTTTTTTATTGTTTTATAGTTATATTATTATTACAAGCAACTAATTAGGCCAAGTCAGACTGATTTAAAAAAAAAAAAAGTGAAATAAAGGAGAAAACTCCATCACAGCCTTTTCAGTCAAGAAATGAATCAACCAATTCAACAAGAAATCATAGTCTGATCTGTGTACAGTTGTTTAAGCCATCATATCAACATGATGCTCCATTAGCTTTAATGCCTCAGTTAGTTTAATGAAATAAACTAAATAACTTTACCACTGCACAATCTCTCTCTTCATACATGGAGTAAAAACAAGCACAGAGCTCCTTAACGAGCTCGTTAACAGCCGGCAGCAGGGCAGCCTGTTAGCATCTAGCTAGCTCACCACATGGACTACAAACAAGCAACTCTGGCTTGACAATGGCAATAAAATAAAAAGGTATGCCATCAGAACTTCATCTCACCTTGCTTCTCTTTCCAGAAAGACAAGTGCTATCTCACTGTGTGGAATTTTTCTATAATATACAGAGCAACTTAATATTCAAGCAGAAATAAGGTGTAATTTCAAATATTCTTACCTTTTCTCCCAGAAACTCTTCTTTTAAAAGCCCACAGACTCCATTATCCATAACGTTGTCGTTTAATCAGTAAATGGCAGGAGTCTGGACCGACTGGGGTTTAACCACGCCCACATCCGTAAACCAGCCAATGGGACGGACCTTGGAATTGACCGGCAAAAACAGCCAATCACAAGGCAGAGCGCCAGATGTGTGTATCAGAAATGTGTATCAAACTGCAGTACCCCACAAGAAGCAGGTGGCGCTGTGTAATACACTGGAATACACTCAAAATCAGGTCGAGTGGTTCATAAGGACTGACGCCTAAAATGAGGAAATACTTTAGTTAGACAAACAACAAACTATCGGCGTAGTCCGCATAATACACTTAGGTCCTCCTAATGTCGGTGCGTATCCTTGTGAAATGTCCGTCTATATCACATTGGGGCACACACACACACACACACACACACACACACACAAGCATAAACATCACATGCTCTCAATTTCACACTGTAAATAATCTGTTAGATTAGATTTTGTGTAAACCTGACAGAAATAAACAGGTAAAGTGTTTATACATTTTACTGGACAAGAGTAGTGGAATAACTGGATTTATATTAGTTATGATTAACATGGGGTGGACAAAATAACAGCAACCCCAGTTACTGAAAGACACTTTGTGAAAGAGGATGATTTAAGAGAATATATAACAGAGGTACAGCGTGAAAAAATCAGTGTTATGGAGAATATTTTAGCAGATTATTTTAATAATTCATTGATATGGAGAATGACCTTTTTTTTCTTTGTCTGACTTTTTAATGTAATAGTAGTTATAATAGCAGAAGTAGGTGTCGAGGCCTTTTGAGTGAATTATTGAGTTGTTGCAGACACAAGAGGGAAGCAGAGTGAAGGATTTGTTGTACAGTAAATACCCTGGAAAAAGTAAAAGTCCTGCACTGAAAACGTGGATTAAATGTGACTCTGTGTGTGTGTGATCATCATCATCATCATCATCATCATCATGTGGGTACCTGCACTTCCTGTGACTAACAACAGGGTGGCGCTCTCTGCCTGTGATAAAGTTCAGTTTGTATCACACAGCCATAAATACAGTTTTTTACAACCCCTATGACTCGTTGTTCGATACTTTTAACGCTTTTTCAAAACTCTTCACACAGTTACCAGCCACAATTCTTCTTCTTTTGACACAAAATACACACATTTTACACATTTAAAATTACTTTTAACTCCTTTTACACACAAGCTCAATCAAAACCAAAACAGTAGATGTTAACTGGTGAATTTTCAAATTGCTTTCACACGGTTTGTCAAAACAGAAAACCTCATGTTCAAAACTAATGGATTGAAGATTACATTGATCACTTCTGATTCCCGTCTCACCCAGTTCAGGTGCTGGGCTTTTTTCAATCACATCACCAATCACATCACCTATATTTATAGGCGGATCTTGTGAGGGAAAAGAACAAAAGATAAGACAAGGGACAAGGTGGAGGATTTGTAAAAAACAAGTGAGGAAAAATGCCTCGAGGGAGAGTTAGAATGTGTGGTGGGGCTCAAAGAAGGGCCAGAGATACGGTGACAGATGAAATACGAGCTGCCATCATCGACCAGCTCATCAACCATGGGTTGTCACATAGAGAGGCCTGCACAACAGTCAAACTGGCCCCTACAACTCCCAACGCCTTCTCCAGTTTGTAGAGGAGCTGTATGATAGACTGGTACCTGAGGGGGAGAGGGGACAGGGTGAGTTGGGGGGTAACTTGCTAACATGTGATCACCTGGGACAACGTGGCATTCCACCATGCACCTGCAGTCACAGCTTGGTGTGATGCCCATCCCAGGAGGATCTCCCTTTTCCTTGCCCCTTACTCCCCTTTCCTCAAGCCAAATAGAGGAGTTTTCCATCACCATCCACATGACCAAATGTCCCTGTTGGATGCAGTGACTGCTGCATGCCAGGACATCACAGCTGACCACTGCCAGGGCTGGATAAGGCATGCAGAAAGATCCTTCCCAAGATGTCTGGCCGGAGAAGACATCAGGTGTGATGTCAATGAAAATATGTGGCCCAATGCTGACGACTGAGCAGATTAGCTTTTTTTTTTTTTTTTTTTTTTTTTTTTCTTCCTCTTTTACAGTGATTTTTTCTGCTCCTTTTACTTTTTGTGTATTTGACAATACAGTAATCAATGACAGCTAAATGCTGATTTTTCCTCCTCTTTACTCTACTGTAAGTCATTTTCATTTGCAATACAGTAAATCGTTTACTGCAAATCCTCATTTACTGTCTTCTTCTTTCATAAACATTCTGCAAAGCTGCTCTGACATGGCTCGTTCACTTTTTGTCCTGAGTGTTGTACAAAAAAGGAACAAAATTCATGGCCAACACATGAAAAATGAAGAACATCATCACAAACATTGATTTACATGTATGATCAATACAATAATCTGTTGATTGTAAAAGAAAAAGGAAAAAAAAGGAGATTTGACACATGCAAAGTGATTCAGTTTGTGTTCTTCCATCAGTTGTCAGTGTTTTTTATGACACTGTGCTGTGACTGACTAAATGTTTCAGTGCTTTGGTAGATTTGGTGAACTGTCTTAGTGTATTATTGTATTTTGGAAGTGTGTGTCTGTGTTTAGTTACACTGCGTGATTTTGAGCATGAAATTAACTGTTTGGGGAATTGTGTGTTTCAGGTGTGATGTGCGTTAACAGTTTTGAAAAAGTTTTTACAGTTTTTCTCGATTGCTAAGACACATTTCTTGAAAGCTGCTCTCATTTTCTCTAAACTGTGAACACAAAACTCAATTTTCAAGCTACATTCACAAAACCTCAGACTCTTCTTGCAAAACCAAACTTTCACCTCAAAACAGTTCAATCTGTGCTCAAAACTGAACTATGTTGTCAAATCGTGCCCCGAGTCAATCAAGTCAATCAAAATTAAAAACACTACTGAGCAGTCACTAAACACGACATAGAAAAATAGAAAACACAATGTTCATTGTTCATTGTAGACTAAATGCATGTTGCAAAATATATACATGAAATACTAGGCCTACAAACAGACCAACCCTCCATTACGATACTACAGTACATTGGTACAGTGATGTACTGACACATATATTTACTTACAGTATACTGTGGTACAGTATATAGTATGTCTCACAGTAATTACTGTCAACATTTACATACTGTACTATAATGTCAAAACAGGTAATTACCTGTTGTCTTCTCTAAACCTTCAGATTCTGGTGGACACAGTGAATCTACTGATGTTTGGTTGTACCTTTGTCCCGCCTCCCTCATGCTCATACCATGGACAAGAACATGGTCAATCACAGAAGCTCTGATTTCATCAGATATTACTGTTCTTTGTCTTCGCTGACCACCTCGACCACCTCGACCTCCTCTCACAGGAACTCTTCCTCTCAGGTTTCTATCCATTGTAGGGCCTCACCAACCAGCTCTGTGAACTGGCTTTATGTTCCCTCACATCATCAGCCACAAGTCTGATCAATTTGAGTTGTTGTGTTCAAGTGGTGACACTTGTGCTTTAATTGTGTTTGACTTTTGTCACCTGTGCTCACCATTATGCAGCACGGTGCATCACAATGAAAATGTGTTGTTAGTTGTGTCTAAACAGGTGAAAAGTGCTGATGGTTTTGACAAAAGAGTGATTGATTCAATCAGTGGGTTCAGGCAACTGAGCATTTGGTTCAGACAATAGGGTTTAGTGTTTTAGCAATTGAGAAAAACTGTAAGGTTCTGACAAACGGGTCATAGCGGTTGTAAAAAACTGTATTTATGGCTGTGAGTCCTTTCTAACACCGTAAAGAGACATGTGATGTCACACATGTGATGCAATATGTTTTCACGTTGAAAATGAGCCAACTGTTCAGAATTATACCCTACGTAATAGAAGAAACATCTGTGAAAATAATATGAAATGTATCATGACTGTTCCCTCAACGTCTTAAAGGAACAGACTGACATTTGTCTCACAGTGTTATTCCATTTAAAGGGAAACTGACAAAGAATGTTCACAAAGTATTTCATCATAAAAGAAGCTGCTGTTTGACTTATTTTCATTTTATTGATCAAATTATTTAAATAAACTCAAACAACAGAATAGAATGAAAAAGTAAATAGATAAAATAGGTGAATAACAAAATGGATACTAGTAATGAAAATAAATAAATAAATTGATAATAATAATTACAAAAAATAGTAATAGTAATTATACAAAATAACATCAGTAATAATAAAAATAAAAATAATTATAATAACAATAATTATCATTACCATTATAAAACCTGATTAAAAACAAGCCAAATATAAAAGAAATGAAATACATTTAAAGGGAAAACTGGCAAAAAAAAATTCACAAAGTATTTATTCATAAAATAAACTGCTATTTGACTTATTTTCATTTTATTGATCAAATTATATAGATGAGCTCAAACAACAGAATATAATAAAAAGTTAAATAGATTGATATTTTGATCGACAAATGGATATTAATTATGAAAATAAAAAAATAGAAAAATAGTAATTTAAAAAATATAAATAATGATTATAAATAACAATAATAAAAATGATAAAAAAAATAATCCAAATTCTAATAACAATTATCTTATTATTATTATTATTATTATTATTATTATTATATCATCATTATTATTATTATAAATAAAATCTATTTAAAAACTATACGAAAAAAATGACAAATATGAAATAATAAAATACATTTAAAAAAATAAATACAGTAAATAATTAGACTGCAAACAAATAAATGGAGCTCTATTAAAAGCCAGACTAAAACAATAAAAGACAATAAATAAATAAATATATAATCAAAAAAAATGTATTATTAATAGGCCACGAGCAGAAGACCTGAGGGTTCTACAGGGTTCATACGCTAAAAGCAACTCTGAGAAATAAATAGGACATAAAACATGAAGAGCTTTATAAACAATCAAAAGGACTTTAAAATCAATTGTGAAGCAAACAGGCAGCTAATGCAGAGACTTTAAAACAGCTGAAGACTCTGTTTAATATTAGTGTGAAGACACAGGAAAGTGAGGTGCTTTGAAGCAGCCTTATCTCTCCACCACAGGGGCTGATGGGAGGTCTGAGGACCTGTTAGAAACCACGTGGCCCTCGTCTGATCTCGCAGCTCCTCCTTGTTTGGCCTCAGCTGCATCAGAGCGCCACTTCTCCCCAGGTTCACCAGAGGAAACACCGCTGCACAAAATGCTTTTCCTCCCAGCTGCTGCTCTGTGCTGTCTGTGCTCAGGTGAGTGTTTCCAGCCAATCAGGAGCCAACAAACTCCACCTTTAACAAACACTGTCACACTCACCTTCATCTACCTGTCTGTCTCCACACAGCGCTGGCTGCCATGGCAACACAGCTGCTTCAGGAGGATTTAACATGGAGGAGAGTTGGTGAAAGAGTCTCCTTCAGCTGTCGAGGCACTGAACAGTGTTTTAGAGGTGAACCTTATGTATTCTGGTACCAGAAGAGAGACACAGAAACATTCACACGGATTCTGGAGATTGGCAGGGATGATGGTGAAATAAGTAAAGGTTTCAATCATCCTCAGGAAGATGATTTCTCAGCTGTGAATAAACAGAACGGCTGGGAGTTGCAGATCCAGAGCGTTAAACTAACTCATTCAGCCACCTACTACTGCTCCTGTAGGAAGCTTGTTCCCCACAGTGATAAAATATCCCTGCAGCCTGTACAAAAACCTCCAGATGAACAGATGTCAAACAGTGTCTGTGACAGGAAGAGAGCAGTAAACCACAGCCCAGGTTCACATATTTCACCTCCATCTCAGCCAGAGTCACAAACACACTGAACTGAGGGATTTATTTTCTTTACTGCTGTCAGGATTTATTTGATATGATATTTATTCATATTTTTATCAGATATTCCAGCAGGTTTATTGTTGTTCCACACAGTGAGGACAAACTAGCAACACAGAGACACAAAGATAAAAGAAGTGAAAGAGAAAAGAGTCAAATGAATATTACAAATAAACGGAGTAAAAAACATAAAGAAGTCTTGTTTGAAAAGCAGTTTGTCATTAAAAACATGATGAAACAAAAACAAGCTTCAGCATTTTGATAAAGATTAAAATCCTCTGCTTTGACCTGCTGCAGGAATAAAGTCCGTTCCTCCTCACAATGCTGACCTGCTTCCTGTGGCTCCTTCACAATAAAAGCTTTCTTCCATCACATGTTGGAACAGATTTGAGCAGATCATTTCACTTCAGTAAATGATACAAGTGAATTGTAGGATTTGTGACAGTTCCCCCTCAACAGAGATTTGGTAAATGTATTTGGATTGAATGAAGGTTTTTCTCTGTGAGCAGTGGGACCTTTGGCTCCGTCTTTACATCCAAACAAAACTT
Organism: Centropristis striata; assembly: GCF_030273125.1. NCBI lineage: Eukaryota > Metazoa > Chordata > Actinopteri > Perciformes > Serranidae > Centropristis > Centropristis striata. The sequence continues at coordinate 3,180,316 of NC_081527.1, read as the reverse complement.
TGATCCAGAACAAGAGAACTGTTGGCCTGATTTCTATCACATCTACAGTGGATGTTGATGGTCCCCAGAGGATGAATCCTCATATTTATACAAGTTTTAAGATCTCATTTTAACTGCTAATCAACAGAGAAATGTCTCATGAGCGTATGTGACAGAATATTAATATACAAGATATTTGAAGGTTTGAAAACAAAGAATAATGATATTAATGTCAAAGCCTATATACATACATCCAAACACTGAGATCACTTTTAGATTTCACTTGGCAACAAACCTTTTCAAGCAATAAGGTTCATTCTGGCTTTATATTTTTGACCTTCAGGTCAACAGAAATATTTGAGTGTTTACAATATTTGTCCTAAAGTGTAGTTTGAGTTGTTCACTGTTTGTTTGTGTGAACAGTAACTCTGGTCTCATGTGTTGACCTGATTTAAAAAGTAGGAGGATAATAATAATAATAATAATAATAATGATAATAATAATAATAATCATGGGCTCAGCACCCCTAAAACTTGGAGTAAGAAATGTTGTTATTCTAAAATTTTTGTTCGTCTTTGACAAAGTTAAATGATGTCCAAAACAAACTCTGTAGTTTGTGGTTTAAATGTTAAGGATGAAAATGAAAACACCCCCGCTTAGCAAATGGTATCATCCTCCTCTCAGCCGCTCCCTCTGCACCGCTCCGCTGGCCGACCGGCATCCAGCGACACACGCAGAGTGAGAATCCTTTAGTTGTCGTGTTGGGAATCAACTAAGTAAGTTGCTCCAGCTCTGTCTCATACTTCTTTCCTTTTACCTGGAGTTGTTCAGATTCAGATACCATATCGGAGAGTACTGGAGTCCAGGCACCGTTTTCCAGTTAGTTAGCCCGGTTAGCTTCGTTAGCGCCATTAGCGCAGCTACAGTCAAACTGGAGCGGTCCGTTTATTAAACAAAAGGAGCAGTGCCACAAATTAACTGTGTACCTGTGAAGTGCGTACTTGTGTCTCTGTTGTTAAAGTTCATCGTTACTTTAGAGACATAATTTGACGTCACGCGCGTCTTTTTCTGGTCCGTCGTCATGGAAACATGACTCCCTGTCAGGGCATTTGGACCAGAGTGAAAACAAACGACATAATCACTGTATAATACCAGTATGTGTGAAAACACTCACTGTGGCTTTTAAAATGAATTGTTATTTATTCCTAGTTTATATTTGATATTTTTCAGTTGTGTCTTACTGTCAAAGTAGACAATAAAAATAGTTAAATGTTTTTCTTTGCTGTATTTATTCATGTTTTGCAGAGGATTTAACCTGAACCAGACTTTGCAACAATAATAATCACATTACATTCATGCAGACGTAGTAGTATATATTACACACACACACACACACACAGTAGGTCTATATATATAGGCTATTTATAACACAAAGGTATGAGATGTGTGAAAGATAACTCCTACACTGTAAAACCCGACAAGTTCATATAACTCAAAAAAATTGGTGAAACTGATTACATCGAAATTTTCTAGTTTCACTTACTCAACTTTGTGTTTTTAATTAAGTAGCTTTAACTAAATTATTTTAAGTGGCACTAACTAAATTTTTTAAGTTACACAAACATTCTTGTTTAAGTACTTTTCACTTGGTATTTTGTTTTCACAGTAAGAATAGAATTAAGTATGGCTTCCTTAAATATTTTTATTACCTTTAACATAAAAAATGTAAATTGTCTGTAAGAAATTATTCACTTAATATGTACTTAACTGTTTTAAGTTAAATTATCAATGCACAAAAACTCCTATATTATTAAAAACATTACTTAATTTAAAAGCAAAACTGCAAGTTAGTTTACCTTGAAACATTTTATGTAATCAGTTTCAAAAAATGTTTTAAGTAGCTTTAACTAAAAAGCCCCAAATACATATGTTTTGAATAGAAAAAAATATATAACATTTGAAATGCCAGACCAAATTTATTGAGTAACCACAATTAAACAGTGTCGTAAATGGAGGAATACATTCCAAAAATAGTACAAGGGCCTTGCAAGAAGACTTGAGGACTCCTAATCACTTTGTTACATAAGGACTTATCAAAAACAGCTGCCAAACGGTAACATTAAAAATGCAAGCATTATTTAAAACACAGTCCAGAACCTCAAAACAATGTTTGTCCTATGACCTGTTTTTTTATGTGTTTTATATGGAAAAAAAAACCTTTTTATTTTCCATGCTCAACTCTTAATATTTTGCTGAACCCTAATTACTTCAATACTTTAAACACTTCCATAAACGTTATCCAACTTTGGCATCCAAAATGTATCCATTACATCTTCCAAAACTTAAAAAACTGCCTTTAAAAAAACCCAAAAAACAATCACTTTGTGACAATATGAATGAAATCCTCTGTCACACATTACACATTATTCAGACACTTTTAGACATTTCCATAAAACTTTGTGTACAAATGTTACAACCTAAATGTACATAGTACATTCAATAACACAACTAAAACCGGGCCTGAGCAATGTTGTGAACTTTGTTTACATATTAGGATCCCTCCACAATCAGCAAGTCATTTTTAAGGGTCAGCACCCGAGGCCTCAACTTCCCATCATCCAGGCCCATAAGTACTTTCTGGATGAAGTCAAACGTGTTTGACATGCCGTTTGGGTAACTTAGATGCAAGGCATAAAAAAGTGCAAAAAGTGTGACAAATGCCTCAGCCATTTTGGAAAATTCCATAACTATGTTACCCTCAAGTACAATTGCAGTCTTCTCTGGGCAGAAGAATGTTGCATCTGTTGAATCTGCACTGATCAACAGGATCCCTACTGGTAGATCTTCAGTGATTGGTTCATCAGACTTCGCCATCTGAAGACAACAACAGAGAACTGTTATGTGAGATAACCTGAGCTATCTCCCAAAGCTGTTTGCAGGCAATTCATCAGTAATGAAGACAGAAAACAGTCAGATAGAACCATCCAAAACAATAATCACAATACATAAATGCAAATGGTTTCTCAGGTCAGTTGCAGGTCACAGTCAATATAAAATGTGGAACAGATTTATATAAAATTATTTATGTAAAATGTAGAACAGAATGTTTTGTCTCCCAGCCTGAAATTTGTTCATTTTACCATGTTATAAACAAAAAATTTGACCTTCAATTGACAAAAAAAAAAAATAGAAAAAATAAAAAAAATAGTAATAAATAGAGATTCTACATTTTTTTAAATGGAATGAAAAATTCAGACTTACACATTTATTTTTATTTTTAAGCTAAAGAGCTGCATTTCAAAGGCATCCAAAGGAATAAATCATGCTCAGCACTTGAAATTAATTAAATATAGTTGGAATTTACTCAGCACTTCGCACAATATTAAAGATGCTATATGTTGTATATGCCTTTTTTTATGATTTGCATCCATTGTATACCTTACATTATCTATACTACTTATGGAATTACTTATTGCCTGCAACAAGAACCTGAATGCAATCTGGTCAGCAGAAGAGAAGAAACATTTGCTGAAAAAATTCTCACAGACAAGGTCCATATCTAGTGATATAGCTTGAAACATAAGCAAATATATGTATTTTTTTATTTCATTTTTTTATTCTTTTTTTTCTTCCTGCATTGCAGCAACTTAAACAATGTAACAAAATAAAAATAAATACCAGTAATTGTATTGTATTGTTGCAGAGCAAATGCTTAATTGTACTTACATCCCAAAACTTCAGAAATGTAGAGTCATCTTCATGAAGATAAGCTGGGAGGGCACGAAGGACAGCAGCCCGTTTGATGTGAACATCAACTTGTTCCTTGCGTGTAAGAACAAAACAGAATAACAGTAACTAAACAGATATGAATTATTATATATCTACACAAACACATACACCGACATAGTACAACTTTTAAGCACCAACAATCTTAAGCAATTGACCTGGTGGTCATAAGCATCAAAGAGCTGACCCAGAGTGTCAGCTACTTTCCCTGTGCGTGCAGCTCTCTTTCTGAACAAGCTCTGAAGACGGGGGGCATGTCGGTCCAACTCAGCATAGAACTGGTTCTTCAGGTTGATGTTTGCAATCCTGTGAAACTCGGCACAGACCTGTACAAAGTACATGAATGTTTAAGTCAGATTGTAATGTATATGTGGCCCTGTAAGGAGATATAAACAGCAACAAAGCATTCCTGAATACTGCCCAGTACTGCCAAACATTGACCTTGAACTGTTTCAAGTTTGGGGGAAAACATCCATACCACTACACTACCAAATCACACTCAATGGTATTCACTGCAAACCTGAATGGATATTTTCAGCTTATCACTGACAAAGTCAGTCTGAAGAATGAAATTGAATACATGTGCCTAGATAGATTTACTTAAAAAAATATTGTTTACCTGTGACTCTATTTTAAGAGCAGGCCAGCGTTCCAGGATCTCTCCAACAGGTAGGTCATCATTTATGACCTCTTTGCGCCGTAGGCCAAGCCATGGTAAAATTAAACAATATTCTCATCAATTGAAAACACTTGTGAAACAGGTTTTAGATGAATTTGATTGTGGTGCATTAATTTACATTTCAGCAACTATGCAAAACAAATATCGAAAAAAGCTTAATGTTTGCCAATAACATACCAGGTTGAAGACTCTGTATGTCGGCCTGTTGCTTCAGCCTTCAGAGAAAAAAGAATGACATTTTAAGCAAGATAATACACTTTCAACAAAAGCATTATGTACAATATCTTTGAAGTATTACATTGATTAATGTATTAACCTCACACAGTGTGAAATGTCTTAATCCCAAACTTATTAAAACAGGTTTATGAACATATTTCACTTTACTCAGACTTAAGTTCTTGCTAATCTATAGATATTGTGACAAATGGAAAATGTAAACAGTTCTTATATCTCTAAACCAAGACATAAAAGGGTATTGCTACACTCTCAGGTTAAGAAGAGAGATATTATCTATTTTTTATTTATTATTATTTGTTTTCAATAAAATCTTATTTCTATTTGACAGTCGGAATGACCTTAACCATGCAAAGACTGGGAACACTTGACCGCTGGACTGCGGTTATTTTTCCACACTGATTACAAGCCAGTTTACGTGCGTTACAAAAAACAGAAATGGTCCGGTAAAACGTGAAATTGAAACTGATGTGACCTTAACTTTAAAGTTAAACCCTCCATACAAAACATTAACATTCAGTAACCGTTAAGCCGAGACATGCCCGGACATGCATGCCGATGAAACATCCAGTTCCAGTCGACATTGTGTGGTAAAATCAACTTTATGAAATTTACCAGACAACTTTCTACATGAGACAAAATTTCCACTTTGACATAAAAATCCCACAAGTCCACTTTCTAATCCCTCTTTACATGTAAATTAGCTAACAGTTAAGTGAGGCATTTACAAATTAAGCTAGCCAAATCACATTTAACGGACAGATACAAATAACTGCAGACAGCGGTCAGCACGGCGTTCACTGTTAGCGACTCCTGCTGAGAAAGTTGCTTCGTTCTCGGCTTTTCTTGACGACGCGAGTAGCGATAATGGCGGACTTTCCGACAGGCTTGGAGAAGAAGGACGCGCGCACGTGACGTGACGTCATCAAGTTTACTGTCAAACTATTTGAGTACAGTGACTAAAATAAATGAAAGCGGTCGAGAACTGTTAACTTAAAATTACAAATTTGTACTAATGACTCAGAAAATATGTGGTGTATTAACTTTTTACATTTTTTGAGCACAGATTATTTAATTTAACAAGCTTTTACTGTCCGGTCTCTCTCTCTCTCTGTGTGTGTGTGTGTGTGTGTGTGTGTGGTCTCCCAGTGACCAATGGACATACGACAGTTCTTTAAAAGAAAATAGACAGATGCAGGTGAGAGACTAGGGACAGTCCATAATGATCTCTGTCTTGTTTTTTCTTCTTCTGAAGAGTGTTAAGCTAAAGTAACAGATAATATAAACCAGCTATCTGTATGTTGTATCAAATTACTTATGTAGGAAATGGTCTGCTACAATATATTTGTGTATGATTGTCAGTGCCAAGGGAAAGAGAGAAAGATAGAGAAGGAGAAAGGGAAAGGGAGAGCACGCAGGAAGAACCAGGTGAGAAAACAACAACAATAAATTGATATATAGTGAATATTGGCGAGCAAAACAGTTACAACTCATACTCCTATTCTAATTTATTGGCATTACTGTAGGTGGCCTATATTTTGCATTTTGTTGTCCAAGTAGCTGTTACTTTGTTCAGTGACAATAAAGCTCAATATAATCTAATCTAAAAAAAAAAGTCTGTTGTGCTTTTACAGTCAGGAGAGTCAGTGTGGATGTTAAAGTCTCCTAGGAGGAGGACAGATGGGGAGACTGAAGACAGTTGTGTGAAGAATTCTAAAAATCTGACAGAAAGGTTGGGTTGGGTTTGGGTGGACGGCAGATGATAGCAATGATGAAGTTTTGGACCGGGGAGTTTAAATGCCAGATGTTCAAAAGATGGTGCAGCAATGATGGAGAGTGGCCGAGGGTTGAGGTCTTGGTGGTGTTTTCCTCCTCCTCGGCCCTTAGAGCGAGGGATGTCCATGTATGAATATCCAGCAGGGAAGGTTTGGTTTAGTGTGAAATATTCCATGGGTTTTTGCCAGGTTTCAGTCAGACAGAGGAAGTCTAGTTGTTTGTCAGTGATGAATTCATTTAAGATGAGGCTTTTATTGTTGAGGGATCTTGTGTTGAACAGGGTTTTTTTCAGAGGCTTTTGTTTTGAAGTTTGCATGGAGGAAGTGGGTACTGGGCGAAGGTTGAAGGCATTCACGTGGTGGTTCTCCTGATGACGTGGTGAGTTGTTGTGGTGACAGAATGAGGAAGTGCAGCAGCTGTAGTCGGTCCAGAGAGATGGGACGGGAGCCTCTATGGGTGTAGTGACGGCGTCGTAGAAGTCCAAAGTGTTTTATTGCGGTGATAAGTTGGTAACTCTGGTCTCATGTGTTGACCTGATTTAAAAAGTAGGAGGATCACAACTCTTTCTCCTTCAAATCAAAACAAGACTACAGAGCAACACACACTGGCTGTGTGGCCCAGCGTCCTGTCATTGGACGCACACACGTCATAAATCAAAGTAATGGAAAATTTAAAGACGTGAGCTGATGATGGTGTTTGATAAAAACTGACCAAAGTCAGTAGGGTTCATCCTCTGAGGAACATGAACGTCTGAACCAACGATCCACGGAGACACTCTGCTAATGTGTCTAAAAAGGACATAAAAGAAGAGACAGTCATGTTAGTATGAACATTAGAGAAACACATCATGGAGCTGAAATATGATACTGCTTCAAAATGTGGACTGGTTCACCTCAGCTGACACATTCAGCAGCAGACAGGTTTTTGTATTAGTCTTTTTCACTGTGGGAGGCATAGGGTACTACTACATATTTGGCTCTGGAACTAAACTGTTTGTAGGTAAGAATAAACTTTCTTTTTTCTTCAGTTGTTTTCTTGAAAATGTGTTTTAATTAGTTTCTGCTGCTTGTGACTTTTTTCATCATTAGTAGAGAATTCTTGCAGCCATGCAGCTATTTTTACATAAAAAAGCTTCATAATTCCTGAAAAGATGTTTAAATCTCACGGCACAACTCAAGTTATTCTTTATTTCTGCAGGAGATGAAACTGATTCATATAGAAAAAGTTGATGTTGGAAATGTTACAAATATACATTATTTGATCCTCTCAGTAATTCAGCAGCGCCTCTTGTTTTAATTAAACAACACACTATAACTATCACTACAATTGTGTTTTATATGATGATAAACATGTCCTAAAGAAATATTTATCATACTGAATATGATATGTCAATTAAATAGAACATATGGAGACTAATGAGTCATTTCTATATGTGATACAGGATGATATATAAAGGCACACACTTTTCTGTTTGTGTCAAAAAAAAAAAAAATTATTTATAAAAACCTATAAAACCTTTAGGGACGTATAGATCAATAGTATGTGTTGTTTTACTTTTTATATAGTATTATTCATTAATAGTGTGATGTGTTTATTTAGCATAAAGAGTAAAGTATACAGCGGAAAACGTGTAAATGATTTTAACACAAATTTAGTTGCTGTATTATATTTTATGGGCTCATGTAAAATTCTGTCACATGTTATTTATATGATCATTTAATTTTTGATTAACTCAGGGTCCTTTTTTCATGTTCAATAGTGTTTTTATTCAATTTGGAAGATGCAGAAATTTAATTTTATTTGGGTATCAAAGTTTACGTTTTATAGTATAAAGTCTAACTAAAAAGTAATCTGATTGCATATTTTTGTAATCCAGTGGATCAAGTTACTATAATGACAAAAACTGCCGTGAAATTTCTGTTCAGCAGCTGAATCCATTTCAGAGTAATCTGCCCCAACCTGCTCATATTATATCATATTTCATTGTATATTTTATTATAATATATTGCATTATATTACATAATAACATATAAAATATTATATTACATCAAAATATATTATGTTATATTATATATTTTATTTAATTTTAGATTATATTGTATTATTTGGCAGTTTCTATTCACATTTGACAGAATCAAACATTGTTGCAGGAAATTGAAATTGCAAGAAAACAGTTTGTGCCAATATTTAAAAAAGATATAATGGTAAGAATTCATAGTTTAAAAAGAGAAAATGATTGAGATCTTTAAAACGACAATTGCATTTAATTAAATTTGTAAGTTATAATCATATGTGTAGAAAATGATAAAGAAAAACTGTTTTACACTTTCACAACAATATATTTGACTTCATCCTAAAGGATCAAGACCATATTTTTTTTATATTATATTATATTATCTTATATTATATTGTGTTGTTTTACATTACATTATATTATATTATGTTATTGTAATATATTATATTATACTAAAATATATTTTAAACCTGACACTGACAAATTTGGACATTTTTTAAGTTGAAAATAAAACAGACTTAGATAACTTTCAGATCCTTTCTGAAATATATTAAATTAAAAACTGGACAAAGAAAATAATTTAATGTTCAAATGGATATACAGACAAAGTGATTTTGGAATTTGATGTAAATGTATTTTAGTTATCTTTTACACATGCAAAACTTTATATTACATTATATTATCATATTATATGATAGAATTGTGATATTGTAATATCATATTTACTTTATTTTATTAAGTGGTCATTTTTATTCATATTTGACAGAATCAAACATTTTTGCAGGAAGTTAAAATTGCAATGAAAAGTCATGAAATGATTAATGTCTTGATTTGTTCCTGTATTAATTGTAAAAGGTTTATTGTGGTTAATATGTGGTTAATATCCCAGACGAGCCCCCATTTAGTCATAACCCGACTCCTGGGCCATGACAAAAACGGGAATGGACACAAAGAATGATGATAAATTAAAGGAGATTTATTGTGAAAAAGTCAAGAAATCAGTCCAAATGTGGAGTGTGTCAGTCAGTAACATCAGTAATGTCAATGTGAGTGAATGAACACAGAGTTAAAGCAAAGCCGCCATCCTGTGGCTCCTTCAAGGACACAAACAAAAAGCAGTAACTGGGAGCCTCGCCTCTCAATAACTAGACACTGGACTGGAGCGTCAGCATTCAATATATTGTGTTCCCTAACATGAAAATGATATTTGACATGAAAGTAAATATGTGCTTTATTTAAAATATGTCATATATAAAAAGACATTTCCATTGTATGAAGGTACAAGTCATCATTAAATGAAATGAATTTCTATAGGTAAGAAAAATGAATGATAAATAATGTGAAATGAAAGATGTGATCTTGTGTCCCCATATAATCCATGCTGACATTAGATGCTGAGTGTGTTTCATATGAAGGTGAATACAGTATATGTAGTGAACTTTGTGCTGTATTGATGAGTAGTTTAGTGATCAGAGTCCATGTAGTTTCCAGGATCACACTGAATGCAGTGCAGTGCTGTAAGCTGCTGTTGACTGTGTCAATGTGTGTCTGTGCTGCTTGTTGCTGCTGTCAAACTTCAGGTGAGCAGGTAGTGAAGCCCGTGGTGAGCGTGTACCCAGCAGCACCCAGAGCCCACCTGGAGGGGAAGAGCTCCCTGCTGTGTCTGGCCTCAGCCATGTTTCCTCCTCTGGTCCGCTTCTCCTGGAAAAGACGAAAGGAGAACGGTCCTCTGGAGGAGCTGCCCCCTGCTGAGGGAGAGCAGCTGGAGCTCAGAGAGTCGGGACGCACCGCCGCCATCTTGCTGCTCCGTCAGCAAGAGAGCAGCACGTATAAATACCGCTGCTACGTCCAGCACGAGGGGGGCCAAGTGGAGGCCCCAACAGAACAAGGTAATGAAGGCTCGCTGACTGTGTTCAGCAGTGATTCAGCTTCATGTGGAGACGCTGTCAAAGAGAGCAGAGGAGCAGAGGACTGACATTTCTCACTGCAACTCCAAACATTTCACTCCTTTTCTGTTTCAGAGGTTCCAGCTCCAGCAGCCTCCTGTCCTCCAGAGAGAGAGCCAGCAGACCTGCTAGCTCTGCAGCAAGCTGACTGTAAGATCACCTGCTGCCTCTCCTTCAATCACAATCTTTCCTTTTTCACTTTGCTTTTCAATGCCAACCTTTAAAGTCTCTGTCCTGGCTCCGTATAGCTCAAAAGCTGGCTGGGGCCCTGACTTGTTGTCTTCAATAAGGACCTTTGAGCTTTCATTCAAAGTGTAGCCGACCCCTGTCTTCATGTAAAGCTGCTTGTCCCGTCTGGAAAAGTTCAAGTTATACTGATGAAAATCTGATGATGTTCTGACGACATTTACACACTGTGTGACTCTGTGTGTGTGTGTGTGTGTGTGTGTGTGTGTCAGGGTCCTTCCAGTCTCAGTGCAGGGTGAAGCTGCTCTGCCTGCTGTACACAGTGCTGATAGTGAAGAGTCTGCTGTTCTGTTGTGGACTCTCTCTGCTGATGGTCATCAGAAACAAGGGACCGTCCACCAACTGCACACATGCTGACTGACTGTTTTCTGCCTTTTCTCACCATCAAATCTCATCAATTCATCTCATTCATCACGCTGATCAGTATTCACAAATATCAATGATGACGTGTTGTGGTTATTATGTAAAAGGAAGATACAGTCATCGTAAAAATATAAATACATATATACACGTATATATCTGCAGTTACTAAGTGTACCTTCTGTCTGCTGTTATTTTGATATTTTAGTTAATTTCCACTTTGAATTGCGACCTGTATAATAATAGAGATTTATTCTCAATCATTAGCTTCTTGTAGACATATTATTGTTTAGTATTTTCTGTTTCTTTGATTAATTTTCATCTAGTTTGTCAAATTCTTTGAGTGAAACATTCTCAATAAAGAGAAAAATCACGGTGTGTCTGTTTTTGAAACCTCCTTGTTTTGATGTATTTCAGTTTAACTTCAGAGCAAATAATCAGAAACAAAATCTCTTGGATATATATAGTATTGTTCAAATTACACAGTTAATTATCTAATTATGTCAGAGGTTCGTTGAGACAATACTTAAGAGTTTATTCCTTAACAAGTCTTTAAAAAATAATTTACTACTGATGTCTGGAAAAAAACCTCAAGAACTTCACTGGAGACGGTCAGAGTTGAAGGCAACAGAGTTTATTCTCAAACAAGAGTTTAAACTAGACTTTACTCTGGAATCAACTAAAAGTTGAACATTTTGCATCAGTTTATATAACTATAGTCTTCCCTCCTACTATCTGGGGAATTTTTTTTTAATTATCACTTTTTTTCCCTGTTACAAAGCTCTTTTATTATTTTAAAAATAAATTTGGTTTCACTGTAGTTAAGTAAAGTAAAAAGTATCTATATATCTACATATATAGAGCTATGGAAGTAGTAGTAAAATAGCAAAATATAAAGACTTAAAGTACTCAATAGTCAAGTACAAAGAAATTAATTTTACTTTTTTTATTAAATCTAAAAAAAAATATATGAAATAAATAAACATTTAAACATGAAATAATACATAATTTAATTAATTAATTAATTAATGATGCAGTTCCAGGAAAAAGTTCAAATGTCACTCGTTAAATTCAATATTTCCAAATGTATGAATATGAATGAAACAGTACGGCCCACTGAGATCACTGGCTTTATTGCTTTATGTCTGTTTATATTGTGGTATGGAAGTATTATTCATCTGTCTAATTATTACTGTATTGTTCAAATCACAGATAATTATCTAATTATGTTGGAGGTTCCACTGAGATAACAGTTAAGAGTTTATTCTAAAAGAGTTTAAACCAGAATAAACTATAAATGTAACATTTTGCATCAGTTTATACAACTCTAATCTTCCCTCCTACTATCTGGTTAGTCTCAACATTATTTTCTAAAATTAGCAGTTTCTCCCCCGTTACAAATCTGTCATATTGTTTTAATTTTGGTGCGCTCCACCTCCATGACCTCATGTGGGGCTGGTCCTACTGAAAACTGAAATTACCCCCAGAACAAGTTGAACTTGCACTTGCTGTTCTGATCTATTTCTGGTCCTGGTTTTTCAGGGGATTTCCAGAGTGAATCGAACTCTGATCTCCTTCAGTCTTTTTCTTGTTGTTACACACTCTTTGTAGTGATAAATATGTCATTTGTGATTAGTGACGATTAATACTCGAGGAATTATAATCTAATGTTTACTGTGTTAATACAACAGTTTTTGTGCAGTTGAGTGTTTTTCTTTTTGTCACTTTACATCAGGAGTTAAATAAAAGTGTTTTATAGTAATAAAAAAAATATGATATACTGTAGGTTATAGATTAGCATTGTAAAATAGATTATTGTATGATTTCAGTCCCATAATTTATTATACAATAAATATCAGTATGCTACAATACTCTATTTTACAGTGTGATAAAAACTCTTGCAGTTATTTTAGAGCTAATTGTACCATGTTATGGAATACAGCATTAATGGTTTATTTCTGTCATTAAGTTCCTGTTCCTGAGACAGTGAGTACTGAGTGCTGAAATCTAACTGAACTTCCTCTAACGATTATTTAACCAGAGTGGACGGTTGTAACTGTCATTGTGTTATTAACGTGAGAAAGGCTGCAGAGCAGAAACCCACACAGCCCGTCTGCTGCAGGAAAGGAAGTGTTGATTCGCTGCCAACAGTTTGTTTTATGAGCCTTAATAACCACTGAGAACAGATTCATATCTGCTGCTGTGCACACTGTTGGGGTTTTCATCTGCCTCCAACCTGAGCAACACTTGTGTGGGTCTCACGGTTCAAAAGTGCTTTTCACAATTATTAACAATTATACTAAAAAAATATTATTTATATTAAATGATATGACTCTGTAAAACAGAGAAAAGAGCCAATTCAACTCAATCATTCTCATAAAGTTACTAAACTATCAATGTGTGTGTGTGTGTGTTTGTGTGTCTGTGTTTGTGTGTGTGTGTGTATGTGTGTTTTTGTGTGTGTGTGTGTATGTGTGTGTCTGTGTGCGTATGTAAAAATTGAAGTCAGTTTTTATTGATGCATATTGACAACATCAGTATTGGGTATGTTTTTTCTGTCTGTTATCATGTGGTGCTACTGATTCCTCAGATTTCCGCTGATCGGGAAGAAGCCTGTGAACCAATCCCAAACCACATAATACAAAAATATGAACACAAGTGCTTTCACAATGATAAAAAATCCCTCTTCATTATAATGAACAGGTCTCTTCCATTAGAAGCAGACACTATGAAAAAAAAAAGTTATTTTAGGGAGTTTTTCCTGCTTTTTCTACATTAATTGCAAATATTAACCATAAAATAAAGGTGGGAATCTGGAAAATTAATATAATGGGATTTGTTATATTTTCTTCACAGCATTGTTAAAGTGCTTAACGGTCTTGAATGTTTAATTACAGGGAACTCTGTACGAATATATATATATGTATATAATTTATTATTGGTGTTATTAATAATCTTCTTTTTTTTTTATCACTATTTTCTATTTTTTTATTTTCATCATTAATATCCATTTGCCGATCAAAATATCAATCTATTTAACTATTTATTATATGATATTGTTTGAGTTCATTTAAATAATTTGATCAATAAAATGAAAATAAGTCAAACAGCAGCTTATTTTATGGTTAAATACTTTGTGAACATTCTTTGTCAGTTTCCCTTTAAATGGAATAACACTGTGAGACAAATGTCAGTCTGTTCCTTTAAGACGTTGAGGGAACAGTCATGATACATTTCATATTATTTTCACAGATTTTTCTTCTATTACGTAGGGTATAATTCTGAACAGTTGGATCATTTTCAACGTGAAAACATATTGCATCACATGTGTGACATCACATGTCTCTTTACGGTGTTAGAAAGGAGTCACAGCCATAAATAAGCTCTATCAACATGGCTGTGTGATACAAACTGAACTTTATCACAGACAGAGAGCGCCACCCTGTGGTTAGTCACAGGAAGTGCAGGTACCCACATGATGATGATCACACACACACACACACACACACACACACAGTTTTGAATGTAACTGAAATGTGTAAACTGGACAATAAAGGTTTTTGAGTTCACTACATTATTATTATTACAACATATTCCAGATTTATTACATTTATTTGATGGAGAAAAGTTTCTTAATAAAAGTTACATAAAGGAATAGAGGTTGTCTCGTGCTTATTCTGAATTTGTCGACTGTTTTAACATTTAACATCAGCACAAGATCACAAACCAGACTCCATTCAGAAATCTCTTGTGTTGTGATTTCTTCACGCTGTACTAGCAGAGCATGGTCAACAGTATCAAATGCTTTTAATAAATCTACAAAGAGGGCGGCACAATCATTTCCTTTGTCCATGGCACATATAATATTGTTTGTAACAGATGTAATAGCAGTAAGTGTACTATGTTTTGATGTGAAACCAGATTGTAGGGGACTCAGCACATCATTTAGTGAGAGGAATGTTTGGAGCTGATTGTTGACCAGAGATTCTAGAACCTTAGTGAGACAGGGCAGTTTGGAAACTGGTGGATAGTTGTTGAGGTTTGATTTATCACCACTCTTATGTAGTGGGACAACATGTGCTGATTTCCATACCTGAGGGATAACAGCAGAAGAAATGGACAGATTAAACAGGTATGTCATTTGGTCTGCTATATGAGGAGCAGCAAGCTTTAAAAAATAAGGATCTATTTTATCCTCACCTGTTGATTTCTTGCAGTCTAAACCCTGAAGTGCTTTGATAACAGCATGAGACGTAAAAGGTTGCAGTGTAAACAGGGAGGTGTGGTTTGAACAGTGGTGGTTTGGAGACACATGAGGCAGCAGCTGACCAGTAAGACCAGGATATAATATATCAAAATGGTTTCCAGCAGCAACAAAATGTGCATTGAAAGCATCACAGATGTCAGCTGGTTTATCTATTATACAGTTATCTGATGTGATAGAAGGAGGAATAGATGCACATGATTTGTTTTTCTGTATATTAACTGCTCTCCAAAATGTTGATGGGTTTGTGAAAGAGCTGGAGATGAAGTCAATGTGATAATTAGCTTTAGCTTTTCTTAAGGCGGAAGTGCATTTGTTCCTTAGTTTTCTGAATGTGAGCCAGTGAGCTGCCTCATCACTGAGCCTTGCTGTGGCCCACGCTTTGTCTCTTGCTTTGAACATCAGTGCTAGTTCAGTGGTGAACCAGGGGCTTGTTCTATTTTTAACTCTATGTTTCTTATATGGTGCGTGTTTATTGATAAGTGACAGAAAGGAATTTGTAAAATAATCCAGAGCTGAATCTATATTTGGTATTTTATGCGTGTGGTGAATGTTACTTGCAACAAGGTGACAGAGAAAAGCCTCCTCGTTGAAGTGTTTGAAGTTTCTTTTGAGTATAATTTTGGAGCATGATTTTTCAAGTCAACAAGACATTTGAATTCATGTGTTTGTGCTGTGGGGATTTATAACAGAGATGTTTCACTATTTTCTGACATTTCATTGATAAGATTAATAAAACTAGACATATTCTTTATGATGAGAAATGTATGATGGGATAACATAATAATGTCTGCAATAAGTTTAATACATTTCTTTAATTATTTCACAAATTGTATTTTATTGTTTATTAATTGTTTATTTATTTATATCACAATTGACTTGTGTGATGATTTATTTGGTATTTTATAATAGAGATAATAGAGAAGACTTTCCATAATACTGCTGATTTATAACAATAAATGTCCTCTGTGATCTATAATCATTTTATAAAGTTTCATCATCTCTGAGATGTTTTTAGGCTTCATTAAGGGTGCCTGTGGCCAAAGGTCCTCATCCCAAGGCTTTAAATGACTTCAGGCCCGTGGCCTTAACTTCTTTAGTTATGAAGTCTTTCGAGACATTGATTAAAAGGGAGCTCCTGACTAGGACAGAGCATCTTTTAGATCCTCTTCAGTTTGCCCATAGGGCCAAGAGGGGTGTTCAAGATGCTTCACTCACTTTATTGAATTATGTATTGAAACACCTTGAAAACAATAAGACTCATGCTAGGCTGCTATTTGTTGATTTCTCCTCGGCTTTCAATACCATCCAGCCACATATGTTGGTTGAGAAATTAATTGACAGCTTTAATTTAGATTAAGGCCTTGTAGGATGGGTGCTTGATTTTCTCACAAACAGAACTCAGAAAGTGAAACACAACTCTGTCAGAGGAGCTGAGCACATCCAGCGGCGTCCCCCAGGGCTGCGTCATCTCCCCTCTCTTCTACATCTTGTATACAGATGATTGTCGTAGCCACCATGTAAATAGACACATTATTAAATTTGCGGATGATTCGGTAATTGTTAGCCTTCTCGAGGATAAAGAGGACAGCCATGGCCCTATTGTAAATGATTTTATTTGTTGGTGCAAAGATGCTTTCCTTCAACCTAATGTTACCAAAACTAAAGATATGTGTGTTGATTTTAGACAGCATGCTCCAGCAGCCCTCCAGAGCAGTGTCAGAAATGGCCAAGTAGTGGATGTGGTGACCACTTAGAAGTATCTTGGCACCATTTTTGACAATAAATTAAAATTTGATTTCAACACAGAAGCGCTATGTAAGAAAGGCCAGCAGCGCCTTTTTTGTTTAAGAAAACTAGCTGCATTTCAAGTTGATAAGACCTTAATGACTCTGTTCTACAGATCTTTTATCAAATCTGTTATTTCATTTTCTATCATTTGCTGGTATGGTAACCTTGGAATTAAACATAAAAATTCCCTACAGGGCATTGTGAAGGTTGCTAGCAAGATTGTGGGGACTCAGTTTCTTGATTTGAATTGTTTATTTAAAAGGCAAGTAGTGAGGAAAGCTAGGAGTATCTGTTCAGACGGTCCCATCCTCTCAGCTCTGAGTCTGTCTGGTACCATCTGGTGTGTCTTATGTGCCCCGAGGGTGAAAAAGAACAGGTCCAGATATTCATTCATCCCCACTTCCATTAGGAAACTGAACCTGGTTGAACGATGATGGTGATGTTGATAGTGATAGTGATGATGATGATGAGTTTGATATTGACGATGAGGATGATGTTGTTGATGTCGGAGACTTATGTGGTTGACACTTCACCTGGAATTGCCTTCTGTTGCACTATTGTTTTTAGTTTTATCTTTAGATATATATATAATGAGGCTGTGATCTGTTGTATGTATGTGTGTTGTTTTTTATGGATTTTATACACCTAGACTGCAAACAAATTGCCCAAGTTGGGACAAATAAACTATACTTGACTTGACTTGATAATAGTTGACTGACTGTTCCTAATCTCTATTATAAAATACCAATTAAATCATTTTTATGAAATGATTAAAGAAATGTATTAAATTCATTGCAGACATTATTATGTTATTCCATCAAACATTTTCACAACATTACTTTGTTGGATATTACTTTATTTCATTATAAACTAAATAAAATGTCATAGCATCATAAAGAATATGTGTAATCTAATATTATTCATCTTATCAATGAAATGTCAGAAAATAGTAAAAAAAATCTCTGTTATAAATCCCCACAGCACAAAAACATGAATTCAAATGTCTTGTTTTAATAAACCAACACCTTTAAATATAAGTAAATATAAGATTATGACCACATATGATAAAGAAAAGCATTAAATATTCATATTTGAAAAGCCAGAAGTGTTTGGCATGTTTTGATGTGATATATTAACTCAAATGAAGAAAGATGTTTTGACTCATTAAAGTAGATTTGAATGATTCAACACAACATTAAAGTTCAAAGGTGGATTTTCACTGGAGTTGATTCCAGTCAAATCTAATTTATATGATCTTACCTATAAAATGTGAAAAATAATAAAACATTGCCTGTTATAATTTCCCACAGCCCAAACACATCAATTCAAACTTAATAAACCAAGAGTCTGTATATGTTTAAATATGAGTAAATATAAGTTTATGACCATATATGACCAATAAAAGCATGAACTCTTTAAATAG
The DNA here is from genome assembly GCF_030273125.1 of Centropristis striata. Taxonomy (NCBI): domain Eukaryota; kingdom Metazoa; phylum Chordata; class Actinopteri; order Perciformes; family Serranidae; genus Centropristis; species Centropristis striata. The sequence continues at coordinate 3,161,818 of NC_081527.1, read as the reverse complement.
GAGAAGCTGGAACCAGCAGATATTTGACATTTGAGCTTGTAAAATGACTAAAATGATGATTTGATTGTAAAAACAGCTGCAACGAGTGGATTAATCTGCTAATTGTTGCAGCTCTATTCTCACACATCACACGAGGACTCTGAGGAAAGAAACACACTTTTCTCTGATTTACAGCAAATCTCAATGAAAGCTGGTCTTCTTCTTCTCCTTGTGGAAGACTTTTCCATCTGCCTGCTTCCTCCAGCTCAGTGTGACGTCGTCATTCAGCCCCTGGTCCTTCAGCTTCTGTTGGAGCTGACAAACATTATTACTCACACAGAGATTACATTCTGCTTTCTTCTTTACATTTCATCCTCTGGAAGCTCTTTTTCACACTTTTTTTCCTCACATGATAGTTTGTGACTTTCCCTGTTTCTACTTCTCATGTCACGTTGCTGTCCAAAGCATTGTAATGTTTATAACATATAGTTTGTGAATGATTTATTATTTTAAATGTCTCTTTATCTGTTTCCTCCTCAGACTGTTTCTTTTACTGCTTTAATGTGAATTCACTCTCTGAGGGCTGAGAAAGTTTCATCTCATCTCATTTTAAATTTGCTTCTAACAGTCATTTGTTGCTCAGTTTTTGCATCAAAGTTGAATAAAGAGAATAAAAAGAAGATTCAGCTGCTTCAGCATTCCCTCAATCACAGCAGATACAGTCACACTCATCCTCAATCTCTTCACTTTCTTCAAAGACGCTTTAAAAAAACAATCAAACATGATGAGTTGAGAGATTTCTGCTCTGATAATAATCAGCATCCTGTTGATATAAAGTGTCCTCAGTTAGTTTTGTCCTGCCTGTGGTCAGTTTAGAGCTATACTGCAGGCCGCCACCAGGGGGCGTTCAGGGCTTTATCAGTCAGTTAGAAGCAGTTACTTCCTCCATCTGTTGATATTCTCACATTGAAGTCAACACAAACTGATTATCTGCAGTTGGTCACTGCACGCTAACATCAGCATCCTGAGTGTTCACATTTATTGTCCAGAAATGTTTTTTATCTTCTCATTTCATGCTAAAGTAAAGCTAAATCTAATATAAATACTGTTTGAATCAGGGGTTCCCACTCAGATGGAGCGGAGCAGATGAATGGATACTTCTTGTCACAGGTCACATCCCCCCATCCTCCAGAGGAGCTGAAATCTGCTGCTGTACAAGCCTCCTCCCCCAGTTATCAGGTTGCCCTGACTTCCAGTGTCTGAACGAGGAGCTGCTTCCATCCCACCACTTCCAGGAGTCTCTGAAAAGGCCGATCCAGACATATCTTCCTGCTGGAAGCAGCTCCTGGACCTTCTGCTTCTCTGTCTTGTTTCTCACACTGGCCAGGTCTGTGTGGTGTTCTCTGCAGCAGCTCTGGGCCTCAGTCCAGCTCATGGAGTCAGTGAGGACAAATGTCACATCCAGCCCTGAAAATAGAGCAGAGAGAAACAACACTGATGCAAACTTTATATCTGAGTTTCTCTGCGTCTGAATATTTTTCTCAGCAGTTTGATGTTTCTTAATGAATGTGAGCATGAAGCTGAAGTCACCGTGGAGCTGTGTGCATATCAACTCCTTCTCTTGCAGCCCTGTTGACTGAGACAGTGAGGTGGGATAAAGCTGTTAATGATGGAGCTCTTTATATAAACCTTTATATATTTATATCAATGAAGGCAGGACTCACAAAGTCCATCTGCTTTAAATGAGCTTCATGTAAGTGAAGACAGAGAGGCAAAGAGCAGCAGAGAAGGGGAGAGGTCAACAAGCTCAACTGCTCTGTTTTACCTTCACTCATCAATATTCTCCCCTCTGACATCACAGCAGACCGCCTGTTTCTTCTCTGTGACACTCTCTATACTGAGCTCTACTGTTTTGTCCCCCTGATGATGGCAAACAGGGCCGTGCAGAGACCTTTGTAGGGGCAGGTGCTCAAAGTTAAAAGGGGGCACATGGAGCACGGATTTGAAACACAATAGAGAAGCATACCTTGCAGTATAACGGGTTGAATTGTAGCAACCCATATTCATAAAGAATGTAACATGGAATCACAACATACCATATCATTGTACATACTGTACATTATATATTTGTTAGCGGTCAGTGCAAAGCAAAATGAGTCACTGTTTGACCTCATGGGTACATTGAAGAGCTTCTGTTGAGGGGTTGCTGAGGAGGCTGCTGCTGCTGATATTGCTGTATTGATCTGATGTTGTAGACAGTAAAAAGAGCATGGGAGAGATAGTAGCTGATTAAACAAGTGTTATGTGATCATGACAAGATGCAAAGATAACTAACATGTAAAATGGCTCACTGTGACTGACCTGCCGTGCTGCTGATAGTTGGAGGAGACTACTTGCTGAGAGAGGCTGCAGCCAAGGCTGACTGCTTGAACTAAACAGAACAAGTTGCTCATTCAAAGCCATAATTCAAGCTGTGCATTAATTTAGGACATATGAAGATAATGTATTAGGTTGAATTTAGATCATCATTGCACACTGGCCTGTTGCTGAACTGTGGCTACTCTTCCTGGAGTCCTTGCTTTTCAGTTTTAATCAATCTGGAGGACACAATTTAATCAATTCTGACACCTCTTTATTTGAATTTCACAGCTTTATTTTTGTTTTCTAACCTCAGTAAAACCAAATGCAACCAATTGTTTTTACACAAACATGACTTCAACATGAAATGTTTCATCCTGTATTTATTAAACACGCAGAGTGACATTTCATACCTTATCAAAAATTGTACTGTATAGCCACAAATGTTATCCATTCATAATCTGCCCTTTATTATTCCTAGTGCTACTAATAAAGTAAAAAATAATTAAATGATATAGAACTCACACATTCAAATATTTTTGTGCTTTTATTCAGTTTGACTATCGACTTTGCGCAAGACAGCAAGGTTCTAAAAGTTATATAATTTGTATGCATATTATATTTAATTTGTGTATAAATGTTATAAATAAACAAGTACTGATATGTTTAAATGAGAGGTTGAGAAAATCAAGACTCATATTCTTCTAATATTGTTGTGTTTATACTGTAATAGTCCAAAATTATGTGAATATGCATATTGCATAGTTTTAGTGAAATAACATAGTCTATGCCTCGTTGCCTCTAGAAACATAGAGGAAAACAGCTTGACAGTGAAATAACACATGATATCTCTCTAATGCACTTTGCCCATGACAAGAGAAACAGACAGAAACAACAACAACAAAAAGAGTGACGTACTTTTTCCCCACAGCACGCTGTGTGTGGTTAACTAGCGGCTATAACTTGTGAGAGGTGTGTGTGCAGATTTGTACGACACAGAGGATGCTCATTGCTCACTTCACTTCGTCAGTCATCTTACAAGAATACACCGTGCACAAACGAATACCGCTGCAAAACTTCCTCACCGGACCAGTTGTTGACACGAGACTCGCAGTGGCCTCTCCAGCAACTCAGCGATTAGCAGCAGGGCGCGTGCCTGGGCGCGTCAGGGCAGTGAGGGCACATTGTGGATCATGTGACCGGACAAGGTAGATCTAAATTATTACTATTTTGTTTTATTTATTATTATTTTGGGCCACACAGACGGACTTGTACGGACACACATACAAAACAAACAAACAAACAAACAAACAAAAACAAAAAAACCCACACTGACAAAAGGGCACTTTGGGCATCAAGGAGCAAAGGGGAAGGTGCTCAAGCACCCTCCGCCCCCCCCCCTCTGCACGTGCCTTATGGCAAACATATTTTGATACTATTTAACTGATTGACTCAGATTTAAGTCTGGAAACAAGAACTGATAAATAGAGGTATTAACAGGTAAATAAAACAGGAAAATAGAAATTCAAATAGTGTTCTTGGAGTTCACAGAAAATGGAAGCAGTAACAATGAACTCAAGTCGTGACTATTTTCACAACAAAATGTCAACAGAGCCCAAACTACTTTAGTTTAATCCACTTGAGGCTGTTTTTTATTTCCTGTCTCCTGCTGTCTTTGGTCGCCTCAAAAAAATGACTTCAATGTCTAACTGTAACTCTAACTTTTAGGTGTGCTCTCTCTCAGATATCTGTTTGTTTGTTTGTTTGTTTGTTTCCTCAGCTCTATGACGGCTGTGGTCCAGTTGTAGAACATGATAATGTAATAACCCTGATAATGTAGTAAAAATCTGCACTTGAGTCCATTGAAAATGTAATGAAACCTGATAATGTAATAAAACCTGATAATGTAATAAAGTGCATTTCCCCATAATGTAATACACTTTCTACCAATAATGTAATAAAGTATAACACCAAGCACCTTTAGATTTCAAGAAGCTGTTGAATGCATTCGGTTGTCATGGATACCTAGTTTGTGAAAAACGGATGAACGGGTCAAAAGTGAATAAACATTCAACTTTGACCTGTTGGTGGCGCTAGAGCTCTTGAGCTAGAGTTGATACACAGTATCACCACTTGAACCCAAGTAATGGGTGGTCTGCTGTTAAATTATTACAATATTGGGGAATTATTACATTATCAGGACTTGGGAAATGAAGGCTAACCTGATAATGTAATAACCTCCATTAATGTTATACTTTATTACATTATGGGGTTCTACATCCAGTCGCTGCAGGTGAAGACTCCACCTAGCAGAGCCTCGATCCAGAACCAGAGACCAGAACCAGATCTACTCCACTCACACACACATGAGCCTCAAGAGTCCAGCTTGTACTCACCAAGAAATGGAGCGATGTCTGCGAGCTAGTTCAGGCAGGCACCTGGAGCTGTGCTGCCATACTCAGGGCATGCTCCACTCCTCATACTTCCTCCACCTAAACACTCCCTCTATCCAGTCTGGAGCTCTATTTAAGGTGAGAGTAATCCTCAGCTCTCCTCTGCTGCTGCTGATGCTGCTGCTGCATCTGTACTGCTGCTTGCTTTCTCAGCCCAACCACCACCCAGCACCACCTGTAGGCTCCCACGGGGGATTTACTCCATCACTCCTCAACACCTCATGTAACTGATGAGGAGTGATGAGGTCGGAGCCTAGACGCCAAATCTAATCTATGTTCATTGTCCAATGAACACATTATGCATCACGTGAGTTGTCTGACTGAAATGTACTTATTTTAGTCAAATTTTAGTTCCAAACCTTAAATGTGACCTAAACAACATCTGACAACATTAATACAGCAGCATACAACCATTTGCTGTGCAAAGATATAAAGATAGCCTGAAGACAAAGCTCTGGGTTTACCATCCATCTATGTTCAGCCCTCACCTCTGCTCATGAGCTTTGTACGTGACAGAAAGAATGAGATCACAGATACAAGCGGCTGAGATGAGTTTCACAATCGGAATCAGAATCATTTTTGTTGCCAAGTAGATTTTGGCATAGAAGGAATTTCCTGTGATGTATTGGTGCATAAGAACAAACAAAGAAAGTACTAAAATATAGATATACATTAAGGCAAGTACTTCAGCAACTTAAACAGAAAGTATGAAGAATAGAAAAGTCAACAAACTAAAAATATGTTTTTAAAAATGAATTATAAACAGTAATATGTGCCATTATGGAATTATTTAGATGAGGGAAGGAGCTGTGTAAATAGGAGCGTGCAAGTATACAGAATTCATGTCTCCAATGTGTGATATCAGGTCAGGTGGCTGTCCACGTTAATGTAACATATAGAGGGTGCAGGGGGAGAGTCAGTGGGGGTCTCTGGCCTTGTTGATGAGGGGAAGAAACTGTTGTTATGGCGGGAGGTTTTGGTCCTCCAACAGTCTGTGTCCAGGGTGGGAGGGCTCGGCTACAGTCTTGCCTGCAGACGTACAGGTCCTGCAGGGACGGCAGATTGCAGCGATCACCTTCTCTGCAGAGGGAACGATACGCTGCAGTCTGCCCTCGTCCCTGGCAGTGGCAGCAGTGTACCAGATGGTGATGGAGGAGGTGAGGAGGGACTCCATCATGGCAACGTAGAAGTGCTCCATCATCCTCTTTGGCAGGTTGAATTTCTTCAACTGCTGCAGGAAGAACATCCTCTGTTGTGCTTTTTTGATGAGCTCCCACTTCAGGTCCTGGTGATGATGGAGCCCAGGAAGCAGAATGACTCCACAGTGGTGACTGGGGAGTCCCACAGGGTGATGGGGGCAGGTGAGGCTGGGCTCTTCCTGAAGTCCACCATCATCTCCACTGTCCTTAGAGCAGTAGTTCTCAACCTTTTTGAGTCGCGACCCCCAATTTAACATGCATGTTGTCCGCGACCCCCGCTCACTGAACACAATCTCACACGCAGAGTTCAGATCACTGAAAAAAAGAAACAAAATGACCAAAAAGACACAAAATTACCAAAAAGACACAAAATGACCAAAAAGACACAAAATTACCAAAAAAGACACAAAATTACCCAAAAAAGAAACAAAATCACCCAAAAAAAGACACAAAATGACAAAAAAAAGACACAAAATGACCAAAGAAAGGAAACAAAATGACCAAAAAAGACACAAATTGACCACAAAATGACCAAAAAAAGACATTAAGTGACCAAAAAGACTAAAACACATTAACACTTTAACACAGTGGAGACAGAGCTGACTTCCAAAATGATTTGGCGACCCCCAGAAATCATCTCGCGACCCCAATTGGGGTCCCGACCCCAAGGTTGAGAATAGCTGCCTTAGAGCACGGAGCTCCAAGTTGTTCTCACTGCACCAGGTCACCAGATGGTGGATCTCCCACCTGTAGGCCCACTCATCCCCACCACAGATGAGTCCAATGAGGGTGGTGTCGTCCGCCAACTTCAGGAGCTTGATGGATGGTGAGTGGAGGTGCAGCTGTTGGTGTACAGGGAGAAGAGCAGAGGAGAAAGAACGCAGCCTTGAGGGGATCCAGTGCTGATGGTCCAGGAATCAGAGACAAGTTTCCCCAGACTCACATGCCTCCTGTCAGACAGGAAGTCTGGCATCCACCTGCAGGTGGAGTCAGGAGTCAGCTGTGTGTGTGTGTGTGTGTGTGTGTGTGTGTGTTTGTGGGGGGGTTAAGTGTTGCATCTCTGTTTTTATATTCTGCACAGCACTTTGTGTTGCATTCATTGTATGAAAAGTGCTTTATAAATAAAGTTTGATTTGATTTGATTTGACACAACCCCCTCTGATGTTTACAGAGCCATGCCATTTGAGAATGAATGTTTGTCTTGCTTGCACAGAAACCAGGCCATTACTAACTAACACATTAATTTAGGGTCGACTACAAGAACTCACATACAGTTTACTTGAAACTGACCTTTTAACAGACACACAGAATCAAAGTTAGCATGGTCATTTAGTTCTCCCGAGACAGAAGACTGTCCGCCATTTTGATTTTACCTGCAGCTTTGTCTGCCCAAACCTAACAACACACACACACACACACACAAGCATAAACATCACATGCTCTCAATTTCACACTGTAAATAATCTGTTAGATTACATTTTGTGTAAACCTGACAGAAATAAACAGGTAAAGTGTTAATACATTTCACTGAACAAGAGTAGTGGAATAACTGGATTTATATTAGTTATGATTAACATGGGGTGGACAAAATAACAGAAACCCCAGTTACTGAAAGACACTTTGTGAAAGAGGATGATTTAAGGAAATATATAACAGAGGTACAGCGTGAAGAAATCAGTGTTATGGAGAATATTTTAACAGATTATTTTAATAATTCATTGATATGGAGAATTACCTTTTTTTTCTTTGTCTGACTTTTTAACATAATAGTAGTTATAGTAGCAGAAGTATTATATGGAACTATAGAAACAAAACTGAATTAAGAAATAAAATAACTAATGATTTATTGTGTTTCAGCTTGTCTTAACACAAGAGATTTCTGAATGGAGTCTGGTTTGTGATCTTGTGCTGATGTTAAATGTTAAAACAGTCGACAAATTCAAAATAAGCACGAGACAACCTCTATTCCTTTATGTAACTTTTATTAAGAAACTTTTCTCCATCAAATAAATATAATACATCTGGAATATGTTGTGCTGTGAAATCATCATCATCATCATCATCATCATGTGGGTACCTGCACTTCCTGTGACTAACCACAGGGTGGCGCTCTCTGTCTGTGATAAAGTTCAGTTTGTATCACACAGCCATGTTGTTAGAGCTTATTTATGGCTGTGACTCCTTTCTAACACCGTAAAGAGACATGTGATGTCACACATGTGATGCAATATGTTTTCACGTTGAAAATGATCCAACTGTTCAGAATTATACCCTACGTAATAGAAGAACAATCTGTGGAAATAATATGAAATGTATCACGACTGTTCCCTCAACGTCTTAAAGGAACAGACTGACATTTGTCTCACAGTGTTATTCCATTTAAAGGGAAACTGACAAAGAATGTTCACAAAGTATTTCATCATAAAATAAGCTGCTGTTTGACTTATTTTTAATTTAATTGATGAAATTATTTAAATAAACTCAAACAATAGAATATAATAAAAATAGTAAACAGATAAAATAGGTGAATAACAAAATGGATACTAGTAATGAAAATAAATGAATAATTTGATAAGAATAATTACAAAAAATAGTAATAGTAATAAAAAATAACAACAGTAATAATAAAAATAAAAATAATTATAGTAACAATAATTATCATTACCATTATAAAACCTGATTAAAAACAAGCCAAATATGAAATAAATGAAATACATTGAAAGGGAAAACTGGCAAAAAAATTCACAAAGTATTTAATCATAAAATAAACTGCTATTTGACTTATTTTCATTTTATTGATCAAATTATATAGATAAACTCAAACAATAGAATATAATAAATAGATAAATATAATATAATAGATTGATATTTTGATCAACAAATGGATATTAATGATGAAAATAAAAAATAGAAAATAGCATTTAAAAAAATATAAATAATGATTGTAAACAACAACAATAAAAATAATCCAAACTATAATAACAATTATTATTATTATTATTATTATTATTATTAATTATAATATTAATAATATCATTACCATCAAAAAAACACTATATGGGAAAAAAAAGACAAATATAAAATAATTTAATTTAATTAAAAAAGGAAATACAGTAAATAATTAGACTGCAAACAAATAAATGGATCTCTATTAAAAGCCAGACTCAAACAATAAAAGACAATGAATGACTGAAAAAATGAATAAAGGAATAAATAGATAGATGAAACTGGAATATTTATTATAGGGATTATTAAAAGGCCACGAGCAGAAGACCTGAGGGTTCTACAGGGTTCATACGCTAAAAGCAACTCTGAGAAATAAATAGGACATAAAACATGAAGAGCTTTATAAACAATCAAAAGGACTTTAAAATCAATTGTGAAGCAAACAGGCAGCTAATGCAGAGACTTTAAAACAGCTGAAGACTCTGTTTAATATTAGTGTGAAGACACAGGAAAGTGAGGTGCTTTGAAGCAGCCTTATCTCTCCACCACAGGGGCTGATGGGAGGTCTGAGGACCTGTTAGAAACCACGTGGCCCTCGTCTGATCTCGCAGCTCCTCCTTGTTTGGCCTCAGCTGCATCAGAGCGCCACTTCTCCCCAGGTTCACCAGAGGAAACACCGCTGCACAAAATGCTTTTCCTCCCAGCTGCTGCTCTGTGCTGTCTGTGCTCAGGTGAGTGTTTCCAGCCAATCAGGAGCCAACAAACTCCACCTTTAACAAACACTGTCACACTCACCTTCATCTACCTGTCTGTCTCCACACAGCGCTGGCTGCCATGGCAACACAGCTGCTTCAGGAGGATTTAACATGGACCAGGAGAGTTGGTGAAAGAGTCTCCTTCAGCTGTCGAGGCACTGAACAGTGTGATAGCAGTTATGTATACTGGTACCAGAAGAGAGACACAGAAACATTCACAGTGATTCTTGATATTAGAAGGCGTGATGGTTACATAGATAAAAGTTACAATCATCCTCAGAAAGATGATTTCTCAGCTGTGAATAAACAGAACGGCTGTGAGTTGCAGATCCAGAGCGTTAAACTAACTCATTCAGCCACCTACTACTGCTCCTGTTATAAAGCTCCCCACAGTGATAAAATATCCCTGCAGCCTGTACAAAAACCTCCAGATGAACAGATGTCAAACAGTGTCTGTGACAGGAAGAGAGCAGTAAACCACAGCCCAGGTTCACATATTTCACCTCCATCTCAGCCAGAGTCACAAACACACTGAACTGAGGGATTTATTTTCTTTACTGCTGTCAGGATTTATTTGATATGATATTTATTCATATTTTTATCAGATATTCCAGCAGCTTTATTGTTGTTCCACACAGTGAGGACAAACTAGCAACACAGAGACACAAAGATAAAAGAAGAGAAAGAGAAAAGAGTCAAATGAATATTACAAATAAACTGAGTCAAAAACATCAAGAAGTCTTGTTTGAAAAGCAGTTTGTCATTAAAAACACGATGAAACAAAAACAAGCTTCAGCATTTTGATAAAGATTAAAATCCTCTGCTTTGACCTGCTGCAGGAATAAAGTCCGTTCCTCCTCACAATGCTGACCTGCTTCCTGTGGCTCCTTCACAATAAAAGCTTTCTTCCATCACATGTTGGAACAGATTTGAGCAGATCATTTCACTTCAGTAAATGATACAAGTGAATTGTAGGATTTGTGACAGTTCCCCCTCAACAGAGATTTGGTAAATGTATTTGGATTGAATGAAGGTTTTTCTCTGTGAGCAGTGGGACCTTTGGCTCCGTCTTTACATCCAAACAAAACTTTGATCCAGAACAAGAGAACTGTTGGCCTGATTTCTATCACATCTACAGTGGATGTTGATGGTCCCCAGAGGATGAATCCTCATATTTATACAAGTTTTAAGATCTCATTTTAACTGCTAATCAACAGAGAAATGTCTCATGAGCGTATGTGACAGAATATTAATATACAAGATATTTGAAGGTTTGAAAACAAAGAATAATGATATTAATGTCAAAGCCTATATACATACATCCAAACACTGAGATCACTTTTGGATTTCACTTGACAACAAACCTTTTCAAGCAATAAGGTTCATTCTGGCTTTATATTTTTGACCTTCAGGTCAACAGAAATATTTGAGTGTTTACAATATTTGTCCTAAAGTTTAGTTTGAGTTGTTCACTGTTTGTTTGTGTGAACAGTAACTCTGGTCTCATGTGTTGACCTGATTTAAAAAGAAGGAGGATAATAATAATAATAATAATAATAATAATAATAATAATAATAATAATAATAATAATAATCATGGGCTCAGCACCCCTAAAACTTGGAGTAAGAAATGTTGTTATTCTAATATTTTTGTTTCGTCTTTGACAAACTTAAATGATGTCCAAAACAAACTCCATAGTTTGTGGTTTAAATGTAAATGTTAAGGATGAAAATGAAAACACCCCCGCTTAGCAAATGGTATCATCCTCCTCTCAGCCGCTCCCTCTGCACCGCTCCGCTGGCCGACCGGCATCCAGCGACACACGCAGAGTGAGAATCCTTTAGTTGTCGTGTTGGGAATCAACTAAGTAAGTTGCTCCAGCTCTGTCTCATACTTCTTTCCTTTTACCTGGAGTTGTTCACATTCAGATACCATATCGGAGAGTACTGGAGTCCGGGCACCGTTTTCCAGTTAGTTAGCCCGGTTAGCTTCGTTAGCGCCATTAGCGCAGCTACAGTCAAACTGGAGCGGTCCGTTTATTAAACAAAAGGAGCAGTGCCACAAATTAACTGTGTACCTGTGAAGTGCGTACTTGTGTCTCTGTTGTTAAAGTTTATCGTTACTTTAGAGACATAATTTGACGTCACGCGTGTCTTTTTCTGGTCCGTCGTCATGGAAACATGACTCCCTGTCAGGGCATTTGGACCAGAGTGAAAACAAACGACATAATCACTGTATAATACCAGTATGTGTGAAAACACTCACTGTGGCTTTTTAAATGAATTGTTATTTATTCCTAGTTTATATTTGATATTTTTCAGTTGTGTCTTACTGTCAAAGTAGACAATAAAAAATAGTTAAAAGTTTTTCTTTCCTGTGTTTATTCGTGTTTTGCAGAGGATTTAACCTGAACCAGACTTTGCAACAATAATAATCACATTACATTCATGCAGACGTAGTAGTATATACTACACACACACACACACATACACACACACACACAGTAGGTACATAGTAGGTACACTATTTATAACACAAAGCTATGAGATGTGTGAAAGATAACTCCTACACTGTAAAACCCGACAAGTTAATATAACTCAAAAAAATTGGTGAAATTGATTACATCGAAATTTTCTAGTTTCACTTACTCAACTTTGTGTGTTATATTGACATTTTAAATTAAGTAGCTTTAACTAAATTATTTTAAGTGGCACTAACTAAATTTTTTAAGTGACACAAACATTCTTGTATCAGTACTTTTTACTTGGTATTTTGTTTTCACAGTAAGAATAGAATTAAGTATGGCTTCCTTAAATATTTTTATTACCTTTAACATAAAAAATTTAAGTTGTCTGTAAGAAATGATTCACTTAATATGTACTTAACTGTTTTAAGTTAAATTAACAATGCACAAAACTCCTATATAATTAAAAACATTACTTAATTTAAAAGCAAAACTGCAAGTTAGTTTACCTTGAAACATTTTATGTAATCAGTTTCAAAAAATGTTTTAAGTAGCTTTAACTAAAAAGCCCCAAATACATATGTTTTGAATAGAAAAAAATATATAACATTTGAAATGCCAGACCAAATTTATTGAGTAACCACAATTAAAGAGTGTCGCAAATGGAGGATTACATTCCAAAAATAGTACAAGGGCCTTGCAAGAAGACTTGAGGACTCCTAATCACTTTGTTACATAAGGACTTATCAAAAACAGCTGCCAAACGGTAACATTAAAAATGCAAGCATTATTTAAAACACAGTCCAGAACCTCAAAACAATGTTTGTCCTATGACCTGTTTTTTTATGTGTTTTATATGAAAAAAAAACCTTTTTATTTTCCATGCTCAACTCTTAATATTTTGCTGAACCCTAATTACTTCAATACTTTAAACACTTCCATAAACGTTATCCAACTTTGGCATCCAAAATGTATCCATTACATCTTCCAAAACTTAAAAAACTGCCTTTAAAAAACCCAAAAAACAATCACTTTGTGACAATATGAATGAAATCCTCTGTCACACATTATTCAGACACTTTTAGACATTTCCATAAAACTTTGTGTACAAATGTTACAACCTAAATGTACATAGTACATTCAATAACACAACTAAAACCGGGCCTGAGCAATGTTGTGAACTTTGTTTACATATTAGGATCCCTCCACAATCAGCAAGTCATTTTTAAGGGTCAGCACCCGAGGCCTCAACTTCCCATCATCCAGGCCCATAAGTACTTTCTGGATGAAGTCAAACGTGTTTGACATGCCGTTTGGGTAACTTAGATGCAAGGCATAAAAAAGTGCAAAAAGTGTGACAAATGCCTCAGCCATTTTGGAAAATTCCATAACTATGTTACCCTCAAGTACAATTGCAGTCTTCTCTGGGCAGAAGAATGTTGCATCTGTTGAATCTGCACTGATCAACAGGATCCCTACTGGTAGATCTTCAGTGATTGGTTCATCAGACTTCGCCATCTGAAGACAACAACAGAGAACTGTTATGTGAGATAACCTGAGCTATCTCCCAAAGCTGTTTGCAGGCAATTCATCAGTAATGAAGACAGAAAACAGTCAGATAGAACCATCCAAAACAATAATCACAATACATAAATGCAAATGGTTTCTCAGGTCAGTCGCAGGTCACAGTCAATATAAAACGTGGAACAGATTTATATAAAATTATTTATGTAAAATGTAGAACAGAATGTTTTGTCTCCCAGCCTGAAATTTGTTCATTTTACCATGTTATAAACAAAAAATTTGATCTTCAATTGACTAAATATTTTCCATTGTCATTGTTGCAATAAAAAAAATAAAAAAAAAATGTAATAAATAGAGATTCTAAATTTTTAAAAATAGAATGAAAAATTCAGACTTACACATTTATTTTTATTTTTTAAGCTAAAGAGCTGCATTTCAAAGGCATCCAAAGGAATAAATCATGCTCAGCACTTGAAATGAATTAAATATAGTTGGAATTTACTCAGCACAATATTAAAGATGCTATATGTTGTATATGCCTTTTTTTATGATTTGCATCCATTGTATACCTTACATTATCTATACTACTTATGGAATTACTTATTGCCTGCAACAAGAACCTGAATGCAATCTGGTCAGCAGAAGAGAAGAAACATTTGCTGAAAAAATTCTCACAGACAAGGTCCATATCTAGTGATATAGCTTGAAACATAAGCAAATATATGTATTTTTTTATTTCATTTTTTTATTCTTTTTTTTCTTCCTGCATTGCAGCAACTTAAACAATGTAACAAAATAAAAATAAATACCAGTAATTGTATTGTATTGTTGCAGAGCAAATGCTTAATTGTACTTACATCCCAAAACTTCAGAAATGTAGAGTCATCTTCATGAAGATAAGCTGGGAGGGCACGAAGGACAGCAGCCCGTTTGATGTGACATCAACTTGTTCCTTGCGTGTAAGAACAAAACAGAATAACAGTAACTAAATTATATAGATATGAATTATTATATATCTACACAAACACATACACCGACATAGTACAACTTTTAAGCACCAACAATCTTAAGCAATTGACCTGGTGGTCATAAGCATCAAAGAGCTGACCCAGAGTGTCAGCTACTTTCCCTGTGCGTGCAGCTCTCTTTCTGAACAAGCTCTGAAGACGGGGGGCATGTCGGTCCAACTCAGCATAGAACTGGTTCTTCAGGTTGATGTTTGCAATCCTGTGAAACTGACCTGTACAAAGTACATGAATGTTTAAGTCAGATTGTAATGTATATGTGGCCCTGTAAGGAGATATAAACAGCAACAAAGCATTCCTGAATACTGCCCAGTACTGCCAAACATTGACCTTGAACTGTTTCAAGTTTGGGGGAAAACATCCATACCACTACACTACCAAATCACACTCAATGGTATTCACTGCAAACCTGAATGGATTTTTTCAGCTTATCACTGACAAAGTCAGTCTGAAGAATGAAATTGAATACATGTGCCTAGATAGATTTACTTAAAAAAATATTGTTTACCTGTGACTCTATTTGAAGAGCAGGCCAGCGTTCCAGGATCTCTCCAACAGGTAGGTCATCATTTATGACCTCTTTGCGCCGTAGGCCAAGCCATGGTAAAATTAAACAATATTCTCATCAATTGAAAACAATATTCTCACCAATTGAAAACACTTGTGAAACAGGTTTTACATTAATTTGATTGTGGTGCATTAATTTACATTTCAGCAACTATGCAAAACAAATATCGAAAAAAGCTTAATGTTTGCCAATAACATACCAGGTTGAAGACTCTGTATGTCGGCCTGTTGCTTCAGCCTTCAGAGAAAAAATAATGACATTTTAAGCAAGATAATACACTTTCAACAAAAGCATTATGTACAATATCTTTGAAGTATTACATTGATTAATGTATTAACCTCACACAGTGAAATGTCTTAATCCCAAACTTATTAAAACAGGTTTATGAACATATTTCACTTTACTCAGACTTAAGTTCTTGCTAATCTATAGATATTGTGACAAATGGAAAATGTAAACAGTTCTTATATCTCTAAACCAAGACATAAAAGGGTATTGCTACACTCTCAGGTTAAGAAGAGAGATATTATCTATTTTTTATTTATTATTATTTGTTTTCAATAAAATCTTATTTCTGTTTGACAGTCGGAATGACCTTAACCATGCAAAGACTGGGAACACTTGACCGCTGGACTGCGATTATTTTTCCACACTGATTACAAGCCAGTTTACGTGCGTTATAAAAAAACAGAAATGGAAACTGATGTGACCTTAACTTTAAAGTTAAACCCTCCATACAAAACATTAACATTCAGTAACCGTTAAGCCGAGACATGCCCGGACATGCATGCCGATGAAACATGCAGTTCCAGTCGACATTGTGTGGTAAAATCAACTTTATGAAATTTACCAGACAACTTTCTACACAAGACAAAATTTCCACTTTGACATAAAAATCCCACAAGTCCACTTTCTAATCCCTCTTTACATGTAAATTAGCTAACAGTTAAGTGAGGCATTTACAAATTAAGCTAGCCAAATCACATTTAACGGACAGATACAAATAACTGCAGACAGCCCGAATGCACACCGTTAAAATATGGCGCTTAAACAACTCTTAACTTACTAAATTAGTGCTCCCAAAGCGAATATGAAAATAACGGAGGTCAGGGCGGTGAGGGCGGTCAGCACGGCGTTCACTGTTAGCGACTCCTGCTGAGAAAGTTGCTTCGTTCTCGGCTTTTCTTGACGACGCGAGTAGCGGTAATGGCGGACTTTCCGACAGGCTTGGAGAAGAAGGACGCGCGCACGTGACGTGACGTCATCAAGTTTACTGTCAAACTATTTGAGTACAGTGACTAAAATAAATGAAAGCGGTCGAGTACTGTTAACTTAAAAGTACAAATTTGTACTAATGACTCAGAAAATATGTGGTGTATTAACTTTTTTAATTTTTTGAGCACAGATTATTTAATTTAACAAGCTTTTACTGTCCGGTCTCTCTCTCTCTGTGTGTGTGTGTGTGTGTGTGTGTGTGTGTGTGTGTGGTCTGCCAGTGACCAATGGACATACGACAGTTCTTTAAAAGAAAAAAGACAGATTCAGGTGAGAGACTAGGGACAGTCCATAATGATCTCTGTCTTGTTCTTTCTTCTTCTGAAGCGTGTTAAGCTAAAGTAACAGATAATATAAACCAGCTATCTGTATGTTGTATCAAATTACTTCTGTAGGAAATGGTCTGCTACAATATATTTGTGTATGATTGTCAGTGCCAAGGGAAAGAGAGAAAGATAGAGAAGGAGAAAGGGAAAGGGAGAGCACGCAGGAAGAACCAGGTGAGAAAACAACAACAATAAATTGATATATAGTGAATAGTGGCGAGCAAAACAGTAACAACTCATACTCCTATTCTAATTTATTGGCATTACTGTAGGTGGCCTATATTTTGCATTTTGTTGTCCAAGTAGCTGTTACTTTGTTCAGTGACAATAAAGTTCAATCTAATCTAATCTAAAAAAAAAAAAGTCTGTTGTGCTTTTACAGTCAGGAGAGTCAGTGTGGATGTTAAAGTCTCCTAGGAGGAGGACAGATGGGGAGACGGAAGACAGTTGTGTGAAGAATTCTAAAAATCTGACAGAAAGGTTGGGTTGGGTTTGGGTGGACGGCAGATAATAGCAATGATGAGGTTTTGGAGCGGGGAGTTTAAATGCCAGATGTTCAAAAGATGGTGCAGCAATGATGGAGAGTGGCCGAGGGTTGAGGTCTTGGTGGTGTTTTCCTCCTCCTCGGCCCTTAGAGCGAGGGATGTCCATGTATGAATATCCAGCAGGGAAGGTTTGGTTTAGTGTGAAATATTCCATGGGTTTTTGCCAGGTTTCAGTCAGACAGAGGAAGTCTAGTTGTTTGTCAGTGATGAATTCATTTAAGATGAGGCTTTTATTGTTGAGGGATTTTTTTTCTTTTTCTTTTTTCAGAGGCTTTTGTTTTGAAGTTTGCATGGAGGAAGTGGGTACTGGGTGAAGGTTGAAGGCATTCACGTGGTGGTTCTCCTGATGACGTGGTGAGTTGTTGTGGTGACAGAATGAGGAAGTGCAGCAGCTGTAGTCGGTCCAGAGAGATGGGACGGGAGCCTCTATGGGTGTAGTGACGGCGTCGTAGAAGTCCAAAGTGTTTTATTGCGGTGATAAGTTGGTAACTCTGGTCTCATGTGTTGACCTGATTTAAAAAGTAGGAGGATCACAACTCTTTCTCCTTCAAATCAAAACAAGACTACAGAGCAACACACACTGGCTGTGTGGCCCAGCGTCCTGTCATTGGACGCACACACGTCATAAATCAAAGTAATGGAAAATTTAAAGACGTGAGCTGATGATGGTGTTTGATAAAAACTGACCAAAGTCAGTAGGGTTCATCCTCTGAGGAACATGAACGTCTGAACCAACGATCCACGGAGACACTCTGCTAATGTGTCTAAAAAGGACATAAAAGAAGAGACAGTCATGTTAATATGAACATTAGAGAAACACATCATGGAGCTGAAATATGATACTGCTTCATAATGTGGACTGGTTCACCTCAGCTGACACATTCAGCAGCAGACAGGTTTTTGTACGAGTCTTTCTCACTGTGGGAGGAGGGCTGGTTCTACTTCATCTTTGGCTCTGGAACTAAACTGTTTGTAGGTAAGAATAAACTTTCTTTTTCCTTCAGTTGCTTTATTGAAAATGTGTTTTAATGAGTTTCTGCTGCTTGTGACTTTTTTCATCATTAGTAGAGAATTCTTGCAGCCATGCAGCTATTGTTACATAAAAAAAGCTTCATAATTCCTGAAAAGTTGTTTAAATCTCACGGCACAACTCAAGTGATTCTTTATTTCTGCAGGAGATGAAACTGATTCATATAGAAAAAGTTTGATATTGGAAATGTTTCAAATATACAGTATGTGATCCTCTCAGTAATTCAGCAGCGCCTCTTGTTTTTTTTAAACAACACACTATAACTATCACTACAATTGTGTTTTATATGATGATAAACATGTCCTAAAGATATATTTATCATACTGAATATGATATGTCAATTAAATAGAACGTATGGAGACTAATGAGTCATTTCTATATGTGATACAGGATGATATCTAAAGGTACACACTTTTCTGTTTGTGTCAAAACACAAAATAATTATAAATTATATATGATGCTTCACATAAACATGAAGTTAAAACCTTTAGGAAAGTATAGATCAAGAGTAAAGTATACAGCGGAAAACGTGTAAATAATTTTAACACAAATTTAGTTGCTGTATTATATTATATGAGCTCATGTTTACTTCTGTCATATGTTATTTATATGATCATTCAGTTTTTGATTAACTCAGGGTCCTTTTTTCATGTTCAATAGTGTTTTTATTCAATTTGGAAGATGCAGAAAGTTAATTTTATTTGGGTATCAAAGTTTCCATTTTATAGTATAAAGTACAATTAAAAAGTTATCTGATTACATATTTTTGTAATCCAGTGGATCAATTTACTATAATGACAAAAACTGCCGTGAAATTTCTGTTCAGCAGCTGAATCCATTTCAGAGTAATCTGCCCCAACCTGCTGATATTATATTATATTATATTATATTTCATTGTATTATATTTTATTATAATATATTGCATTATATTACATGATAACATATAAAATATTATATTACATCAAAATATATTACGTTATATTATATATTTTATTTTATTTTAGATTATATTGTATTATGTGGCAGTTTTTATTCACATATGACAGAATCAAACATTGTTGCAGGAAGTTTAAATTGCAAGAAAACAGTTTGTGCCAAATATAATAAAATTTATAACAGATAGAAATGGTAAGAATTCATAGTTTAAAAATGCAAAATTATTGAGATCAATAAAACGACAATTGCATTTGATTAAATATGTAAGTTATAATCATGTGTAGAAAATGATGAAGAAAAATTGTTTTACACTTTCACAATAATATAATATTTGACTTCATCCTAAAGGATCAAGACCGTCTTTTTATTATATGATATTGTATTATATTATATTATATTATATTATATTGTTTGATATTACATTATGCTATATTACATTATTTTATATTATGTTATTAAAATATATTTTAAACCTGACACTGACAAATTTGGACATTTTCTAAGTTGAAAATGAAACAGAATGAGATTTTCAGATCATTTCTTAAACATATTCAATTAAAAAGTGTACAAAGAAAATACATTAAATGTTAAAATGGATAATCGGACAAAGCGATTTTGGAATTTAATGTAAATGTATTTTGAAATATGTTCTGCACATCATGCTAAATTAATACTGTAATATATTATATAATTATGATATTGTAATATCATATGTACTTTATTTTATTTTATTAAGTGGACATTTTCATTCACATTTGAAAGAATCAACTATTTTTGCAGGAAGTTATGAAAAAATGCAATGAAAAAAGTCATAAAATGATTTATGTCTTGATTTGTTCCTATATGAATTGTAAAAGGTTTATTGTGATAAATATGTGGTTAATATCCCAGACGAGCCCCCATTTAGTCATAACCCGACTCCTGGGCCATGACAAAAACGGGAATGGACACAAAGAATGATGATAAATTAAAGGAGATTTATTGTGATAAAGTAAAGAAATCAGTCCAAATGTGGAGTGTGTCAGTCAGTAACATCAGTAATGTCAATGTGAGTGAATGAACACAGAGTTAAAGCAAAGCCGCCATCCTGTGGCTCCTTCAAGGACACTAACAAAAAGCAGTAACTGGGAGCCTCGCCTCTCAATAACTAGACACTGGACTGGAGCGTCAACATTCAATATGTTGTGTTCCCTGACATGAAAATAATATTTCAATATTTCAACTGTGTCACATTTAAAAAGACATTTCCATTGTATGAAGGTACAAGTCATCATTATATGAAATGAATTTCTCTCGGTAAGAAAAATGAATGATAAATAATGTGAAATGAAAGATGTGATCTTGTGTCCCCATATAATCCATGCTGACATTAGATGCTGAGTGTGTTTCATATGAAGGTGAATACAGTATATGTAGTGAACTTTGTGCTGTATTGATGAGTAGTTTAGTGATCAGAGTACATGTAGTTTCCAGGATCACACTGAATGCAGTGCAGTGCTGTAAGCTGCTGTTGACTGTGTCAATGTGTGTCTGTGCTGCTTGTTGCTGCTGTCAAACTTCAGGTGAGCAGGTAGTGAAGCCCGTGGTGAGCGTGTACCCAGCAGCACCCAGAGCCCACCTGGAGGGGAAGAGCTCCCTGCTGTGTCTGGCCTCAGCCATGTTTCCTCCTCTGGTCCGCTTCTCCTGGACAAGACGAAAGGAGAACGGTCCTCTGGAGGAGCTGCCCCCTGCTGAGGGAGAGCAGCTGGAGCTCAGAGAGTCGGGACGCACCGCCGCCATCTTGCTGCTCCCTCAGCAAGAGAGCAGCACGTATAAATACCGCTGCTACGTCCAGCACGAGGGGGGCCAAGTGGAGGCCCCAACAGAACAAGGTAATGAAGGCTCTCTGACTGTGTTCAGCAGTGATTCAGCTTCATGTGGAGACGCTGTCAAAGAGAGCAGAGGAGCAGAGGACTGACATTTCTCACTGCAACTCCAAACATTTCACTCCTTTTCTGTTTCAGAGGTTCCAGGGAACTTTTTCCAGATTCAGTGCAGGGTGATGCTGCTCTGCCTGCTGTACACAGTGCTAATAGTGAAGAGTCTGGTGTTCTGCTGTGGAATCTTTCTGCTGATGATCCTCAGAAACAAGGGACCGTCCACCAACTGCATACATGCTGACTGACTATTTTCTGCCTTTTCTCACCATCAAATCTCATCAATTCATCTCATTCATCACGCTGATTAGTATTCACAAATATCAATGATGACGTGTTGTGGTTATTATGGAAAAGGAAGATACAGTCATCCTAAAAATATAAATACATATATACACGTATAAATATGCAGTTCCTAAGTGTACATTCTGTCTGCTGTTATTTTGATATTTTAGTTAATTTCCACTTTGAATTGCGACCTGTATAATAATAGAGATTTATTCTCAATCATTAGCTTCTTGTAGACGTATTATTGTTTAGTATTTTCTGTTTCTTTGATTAATTTTCATCTAGTTTGTCAAATTCTTTGAGTGAAACATTCTCAATAAAGTGAAAAATCACGGTGTGTCTGTTTTTGAAACCTCCTTGTTTTGATGTATTTCAGTTTAACTTCAGAGCAAATAATCAGAAACAGAATCTCTTGGATATATATAGTATTGTTCAAATTACACAGTTAATTATCTAATTATGTCAGAAGTTCGTTGAGACAATACTTAAGAGTATATTCTGAAACAAGTCTTTAAAAATTGATTTACTACTGATGTCTGGAAAAAAACCTCAAGAACTTCACTGGAGACGGTCAGAGTTGAAGGCAACAGAGTTTATTCTCAAACAAGAGTTTAAACCAGACTTTACTCTGGAATCAACTAAAAGTTGAACATTTTGCATCAGTTTATATAACTATAGTCTTCCCTCCTACTATCTGGGGAATTTTTTTGTAATTATCACTTTTTTTCCCGGTTACAAAGCTCTTTTATTATTTTAAAAAGAAATTTGGTTTCACTGTAGTTAAGTAAAGTAAAAAGTATCTATATATCTACATTTATATAGCTATGGATAAGTAGGAGTAAAATAGCAAAATATAAAGACTTAAAGTACTCAATAGTCAAGTACAAAGAAATTTAATTTTACTTTTTTTATTAAATCTAAAAAATATATATGAAATAAATAAACATTTAAACATTAAATAAATACATAATTTAATTAATTAATTAATGAATGAATAATGCAGTTCCAGGAAAAAGTTCAAATGTCACTCGTTAAATTCTATATTTCCAAATGTATGGATATGAATGAAACAGTACGGCCCACTGAGATTACTGGCTTTATTGCTTTATGTCTGTTTATATTGTGGTATGGAAGTATTATTCATCTGTCTAATTATTACTGCATTGTTCAAATCACAGATAATTATCTAATTATGTTGGAGGTTCCACTGAGATAACAGTTAAGAGTTTATTCTAAAAGAGTTTAAACCAGAATAAACTATAAATGTAACATTTTGCATCAGTTTATATAACTCTAATCTTCCCTCCTACTATCTGGTTAGTCTCAACATTATTTTCTAAAATTAGCAGTTTCTCCCCCGTTACAAATCTGTCATATTGTTTTAATTTTGGTGCGCTCCACCTCCATGACCTCATGTGGGGCTGCTCCTACTGAAAACTGAAATTCCCCCCAGAACAAGTTGAACTTGCACTTGCTGTTCTGATCTATTTCTGGTCCTGGTTTTTCAGGGTATTTCCAGAGTGAATTGAATTCTGATCTCCTTCAGTCTTTTTCTTGTTGTTACACACTCTTTGTAGTGATAAATATCTCATTTGTGATTAGTGACAATTAATACTCGAGAAATTATAATCTAATGTTTACTGTGTTAATACAACAGTTTTTGTGCAGTTGAGTGTTTTTCTTTTTGTCACTTTACATCAGGAGTTAAATAAAAGTGTTTTATAGGAATAAAAAAAATATTATATACTGTAGGTTATAGATTAGCATTGTAAAATAGATTATTGTATGATTTCAGTCCCATAATTTATTATACAATAAATATCAGTATGGTACTATACTTTATTTTACAGTGTGATAAAAACTCTTGCAGTTATTTTAGAGGTAATTGTACCATGTTATGGAATACAGCATTAATGGTTTATTTCTGTCATTAAGTTCCTGTTCCTGAGACAGTGAGTACTGAGTGCTGAAATCTAACTGAACTTCCTCTAACGATTATTTAACCAGAGTGGACGGTTGTAACTGTCATTGTGTTATTAACGTGAGAAAGGCTGCAGAGCAGAAACCCACACAGCCCGTCTGCTGCAGGAAAGGAAGTGTTGATTCGCTGCCAACAGTTTGTTTTATGAGCCTTAATAACCACTGAGAACAGATTCATATCTGCTGCTGTGCACACTGTTGGGGTTTTCATCTGCCTCCAACCTGAGCAACACTTGTGTGGGTCTCACGGTTCAAAAGTTTTTTTCACAATTATTAATAATTATACTAAAACAATATTATTTATATTAAGTGATATGACTCTGTAAAACAGAGAAAGACTCATATTCTTCTAATATTGTTGTGTTTATACTGTAATAGTCCAAAATTATGTGAATATGCATATTGCATAGTTTTAGTGAAATAACATAGTCTATGCCTCGTTGCCTCTAGAAACATAGAGGAAAACAGCTTGACAGTGAAATAACACATGACATCTCTCTAATGCACTTTGCCCATGACAAGAGAAACAGACAGAAACAACAACAACAAAAAGAGTGACGTACTTTTTCCCCACAGCACGCTGTGTGTGGTTCACTAGCGGCTATAACTTGTGAGAGGTGTGTGTGCAGATTTGTACGACACAGAGGATGCTCATTGCTCACTTCACTTCGTCAGTCATCTTACAAGAATACACCGTGCACAAACGAATACCGCTGCAAAACTTACTCACCGGACCAGTTGTTGACACGAGACTCGCAGTGGCCTCTCCAGCAACTCAGCGATTAGCAGCAGGGCGCGTGCCTGGGCGCGTCAGGGCAGTGAGGGCACATTGTGGATCATGTGACCGGACAAGGTAGATCTAAATTATTACTATTTTGTTTCATTTATTATTATTTTGGGCCACACAGACGGACTTGTACGGACACACATACAAAACAAACAAAGAAAAAAAAAAAACCCACACTGACAAAAGGGCACTTTGGGCATCAAGGAGCAAAGGGGCAAAGCCCCCCCCCCCCCCCCAACATATTTTGATACTATTTGACTGATTGACTCAGATTTAAGTCTGGAAACAAGAACTGATAAATAGAGGTATTAACAGGTAAATAAAACAGGTAAATAGAAATTCAAACAGTGTTTTTGGAGTTCACAGAAAATGGAAGCAGTAACAATGAACTCAAGTCGTGACTATTTTCACAACAAAATGTCAACAGAGCCCAAACTACTTTAGTTTAATCCACTTGAGGCTGTTTTTTATTTCCTGTCTCCTGCTGTCTTTGGTCGCCTCAAAAAAATGACTTCAATGTCTAACTGTAACTCTAACTTTTAGGTGTGCTCTCTCTCAGATATCTGTTTCTTTGTTTGTTTGTTTGTTTGTTTCCTCAGCTCTATGACGACTGTGGTCCAGTTGTAGAACCTGATAATGTAATAACCCTGATAATTTAATAAAAATCTGCACTTGAGTCCATTGAAAATGTAATAAAACCTGATAATGTAATAACTTCCCGATAATGTAGTAAAGTGCATTTCCCAATAATGTAATACGCTTTTTACCAATAATGTAATAAAGTATAACACCAAGCACCTTTAGATTTCAAGAAGCTGTTGAATGCATTCGGTTGTCATGGATACCTCGTTTGTGAAAAACGGATGAACGGGTCAAAAGTGAATAAACATTCAACTTTGACCTGTTGGTGGCGCTAGAGCTCTTGAGCTAGAGTTGATACACAGTATCACCACTTGAACCCAAGTAATGGGTGGTCTGCTGTTAAATTATTACAATATTGGGGAATTATTACATTATCAGGACTTGTGAAATGAAGGCTAACCTGATAATGTAATAACCTCCATTAATGTTATACTTTATTACATTATGGGGTTCTACATCCAGTCGCTGCAGGTGAAGACTCCACCTAGCAGAGCCTTGATCCAGAACCAGAGACCAGAACCAGATCTACTCCACTCACACACACATGAGCCTCAAGAGTCCAGCTTGTACTCACCAAGAAATGGAGCGATGTCTGCGAGCTAGTTCAGGCAGGCACCTCGAGCTGTGCTGCCATACTCAGGGCATGCTCCACTCCTCATACTTCCTCCACCTAAACACTCCCTCTATCCAGTCTGGAGCTCTATTTAAGATGAGAGTAATCCTCAGCTCTCTGCTGCTGATGCTGCTGCTGCATCTGTACTGCTGCTTGCTTTCTCAGCCCAACCACCACCCAGCACCACCTGTAGGCTCCCACGGGGGATTTACTCCATCACTCCTCAACACCTCATGTAACTGATGAGGAGTGATGAGGTCGGAGCCTAGACGCCAAATCTAATCTATGTTCATTGTCCAATGAACACATTATGCATCACGTGAGTTGTCTGACTGAAATGTACTTATTTTAGTCAAATCATGATCTTTTCCAAACCTTAAATGTGACCTAAACAACATCTGACAACATTAATACAGCAGCATACAACCATTTGCTGTGCAAAGATATAAAGATAGCCTGTAGACAAAGCTCTGGGTTTACCATCCATCTATGTTCCAGCCCTCACCTCTGCTCATGAGCTTTGTACGTGACAGAAAGAATGAGATCACAGATACAAGCGGCTGAGATGAGTTTCACAATCGGAATCAGGATCATTTTTGTTGCCAAGTAGATTTTGGCATAGAAGGAATTTCCTGTGATGCATTGGTGCATAAGAACAAACAAAGAAAGTACTAAAATATAGATATACATTAAGGCAAGTACTTCAGCAACTTAAACAGAAAGTATGAAGAATAGAAAAGTCAACAAACTAAAAATATGTTTTTTAAAATGAATTATAAACAGTAATATGTGCCATTATGGAATTATTTAGATGAGGGAAGGAGCTGTGTAAATAGGAGCGTGCAAGTATACAGAATTCATGTCTCCAATGTGTGATATCAGGTCAGGTGGCTGTCCACGTTAATGTAACATATAGAGGGTGCAGGGGGAGAGTCAGTGGGGGTCTCTGGCCTTGTTGATGAGGGAAGAAACTGTTGTTATGGCGGGAGGTTTTGGTCCTCCAACAGTCTGTGTCCAGGGTGGGAGGGCTCGGCTACAGTCTTGCCTGCAGACGTACAGGTCCTGCAGGGACGGCAGATTGCAGCGATCACCTTCTCTGCAGAGGGAACGATACGCTGCAGTCTGCCCTCGTCCCTGGCAGTGGCAGCAGTGTACCAGATGGTGATGGAGGAGGTGAGGAGGGACTCCATCATGGCAGCGTAGAAGTGCTCCATCATCCTCTTTGGCAGTTTGAATTTCTTCAACTGCTGCAGGAAGAACATCCTCTGTTGTGCTTTCTTTGATGAGCTCCCACTTCAGGTCCTGGTGATGATGGAGCCCAGGAAGCAGAATGACTCCACAGTGGTGACTGGGGAGTCCCACAGGGTGATGGGGGCAGGTGAGGCTGGGCTCTTCCTGAAGTCCACCATCATCTCCACTGTCCTTAGAGCAGTAGTTCTCAACCTTTTTGAGTCGCGACCCCCAATTTAACATGCATGTTGTCCGCGACCCCCGCTCACTGAACACAATCTCACACGCACAGTTCAGATCACCGAAAAAAAGAAACAAAATGGCCAAAAAAAGGAAACAAAATGACCAAAAAGACACAAAATTACCAAAAAAGACACAAAATTACCCAAAAAAGAAACAAAATCACCCAAAAAAAGACACAACATGACAAAAAAAGACACAAAATGACCAAAGAAAGGAAACAAAATGACCAAAAAAGACACAAATTGACCACAAAATGACCAAAAAAAGACATTAAGTGACCAAAAAGACTAAAACACATTAACACTAACACAGTGGAGACAGAGCTGACTTCCAAAATGATTTGGAGACCCCCAGAAATCATCTCGCGACCCCAATTGGGGTCCCGACCCCAAGGTTGAGAATAGCTGCCTTAGAGCACGGAGCTCCAAGTTGTTCTCACTGCACCAGGTCACCAGATGGTGGATCTCCCACCTGTAGGCCCACTCATCCCCACCACAGATGAGTCCAATGAGGGTGGTGTCGTCCGCCAACTTCAGGAGCTTGATGGATGGTGAGTGGAGGTGCAGCTGTTGGTGTACAGGGAGAAGAGCAGAGGAGAAAGAACGCAGCCTTGAGGGGATCCAGTGCTGATGGTCCAGGAATCAGAGACAAGTTTCCCCAGACTCACATGCCTCCTGTCAGACAGGAAGTCTGTCATCCACCTGCAGGTGGAGTCAGGAGTCAGCTGTGTGTGTGTGTGTGTGTGTGTGTGTGTGTTTGTGGGGGGTTAAGTGTTGCATCTCTGTTTTTATATTCTGTACAGCACTTTGTGTTGCATTCATTGTATGAAAAGTGCTTTATAAATAAAGTTTGATTTGATTTGATTTGACACAACCCCCTCTGATGTTTACAGAGCCATGCCATTTGAGAATGAATGTTTGTCTTGCTTGCACAGAAACCAGGCCATTACTAACTAACACATTAATTTAGGGTCGACTACAATAACTCACATACAGTTTACTTGAAACTGACCTTTTAACAGACACACAGAATCAAAGTTAGCATGGTCATTTAGTTCTCCCGAGACAGAAGACTGTCCGCCATTTTGATTTTACCTGCAGCTTTGTCTACCCAAACCTAACAACACACACACACACACACACACACACACACACACACACACACACACACACACACACACGCATAAACATCACATGCTCTCAGTTTCACACTGTAAATAATCTGTTAGATTAGATTTTGTGTAAACCTGACAGAAATAAACAGGTAAAGTGTTAATACATTTTACTGAACAAGAGTAGTGGAATAATTGGATTTATATTAGTTATGATTAACATGGGGTGGACAAAATAACAGAAACCCCAGTTACTGAAAGACACTTTGTGAAAGAGGATGATTTAAGAAAATATATAACAGAGGTACAGCGTGAAGAAATCAGTGTTATGGAGAATATTTTAACAGATTATTTTAATAATTAATTGATATGGAGAATTACCTTTTTTTTTCTATGTCTGACTTTTTAACATAATAGTAGTTGTAGTAACAGAAGTATTGTATGGAACTATAGAAACAAAACTGAATTAAGAAATAAAATAACTAATGATTTATTGTGTTTCAGCTTGTCTTAACACAAGAGATTTCTGAATGGAGTCTGGTTTGTGATCTTGTGCTGATGTTAAATGTTAAAACAGTCGACAAATTCAAAATAATCACGAGACAACCTCTATTCCTTTATGTAACTTTTATTAAGAAACTTTTCTCCATCAAATAAATACAATAAATCTGGAATATGTTGTAGTGTGTGAAATCATCATCACCATCATCATCATCATCATCATCATGTGGGTACCTGCGCTTCCTGTGACTAACCACAGGGTGGCGCTCTCTGTCTGTGATAAAGTTCAGTTTGTATCACACAGCCATGTTGTTAGAGCTTATTTATGGCTGTGACTCCTTTCTAACACCGTAAAGAGACATGTGATGTCACACATGTGATGCAATATGTTTTCACGTTGAAAATGATCCAACTGTTCAGAATTATACCCTACGTAATAGAAGAAAAATCTGTGGAAATAATATGAAATGTATCATGACTGTTCCCTCAACGTCTTAAAGGAACAGACTGACATTTGTCTCACAGTGTTATTCCATTTAAAGGGAAACTGACAAAGAATGTTCACAAAGTATTTCATCATAAAATAAGCTGCTGAGAAATAAATAGGACATAAACCATGAAGAGCTTTATAAACAATCAAAAGGACTTTAAAATCAATCGTGAAGCAAACAGGCAGCTAATGCAGAGACTTTAAAACCAATTATGATTAATTATTTGAAAATACTAACAATAAACATTAACATTCTGTATTTTAATAATGAATATCTGTAGAATAACCTGTTTTAGTTTTATTTTTCACTTAATGACACTAAGTGTTGGGCCATGAGACTTTTTACTTTTATTTTTTTTTTTACATTTCTTGTAACATTATTTTAAAGTTTTA
This sequence comes from Centropristis striata, assembly GCF_030273125.1. Classification (NCBI taxonomy): domain Eukaryota; kingdom Metazoa; phylum Chordata; class Actinopteri; order Perciformes; family Serranidae; genus Centropristis; species Centropristis striata. The sequence continues at coordinate 3,132,241 of NC_081527.1, read as the reverse complement.
CCGAAAGAAGCCCTGAGGCCTGCAGGCTTTACTGTCTTATGTTGTTTGTTGGTTTATTTTCATAGAACCACATTAATACACAAAAATTATAAACATTTAATTGAGAAAGTGAAAAAACCTGTAAAAGTTGCCAAACACTTTCCATCAAACAACATTACAATTATTCTAAAAATGCAGATTATATAGATAAATATCTGAATTTAACACACAAAAAAACATGAATCTGTAGAATAACCTTTTTTTTTTTTTAATGACAACAAGTGAGAGTAAGTCTCATACCAGGTCTTCTTTTACTATTATGTGCTTTTAAAATTAAATTTTAAATTGTACTCTGAGAAAAATAAGTTGCTCCTATTATATACATTATATATATATATATATATATATATATATATATATATATATATATATATATATATATATATTCATACAGAGTTCCCTGTAATTAAACATTCAGAACCATTAAGCAATTTAACAATACTGTGGAGAAAATGTAATAAATCCCATTATATTAATTTTCCAGATTTCAACTTTTATTTTATGGTTAATATTTGCAATTAATGTAGAAAAAGCCGGACAAACTCCCTAAAATAACTTTTTTTTTTACAGTGTCTGCTTCTAATGGAAGAGACTTGTTCATTGTAATTAAGAGGGATTTTTTATCATTGTGAAAGCACTTGTGTTCATATTTTCGTATTATGTGGTTTGGGATTGGTTCACAGGCTTCTTCCTGATCAGCTGAAATCTGAGGAATCAGTAGCACCACATGATAACAGACAGAAAAAACATACCCAATACTGATGTTGTCAATATGCATCAATAAAAACTGACTTCAATTTAAAATGGCACATCACATGACATACAGCTTTGAAGAGGAATTCAAGACTCTTTGACTAAAGACATGTGAGTATTCTGACCACACACACACACACACACACACACAAAGACACACACACACACACACACACACGCACACACACGCACGCGCACACACACACACACTCACAAACACAGACACACAAACACACACACACACCCACACACACACACACACACATCTCACACTGTAATTAATTTTCATTGCGTGTTTTGCTATACTTTTTAAGAATAACTATTTTAATATACATGTCTATTTAACGTTGTACATCTACGAGTGATATGCCAACCACTTCTCTTAAAATATATTAAATATTAATATGGTAATTTGGTGATAATTATTAACTTAATTATCACTCAGAGTTCCACATTGATAGTTTAGTAACTTTATGAGAATGATCGAGTTAAATTGGCTCTTTTCTCTGTTTTACAGAGTCATATCATTTAATATAAATAATATTTTTTTATGATGATTATTAATAATTGTGAAAAGCACTTTTGAACCGTGACACCCACACAAGTGTTGCTCAGGTTGGAGGCAGATGAAAACCCCAACAGTGTGCACAGCAGCAGATATGAATCTGTTCTCAGTGGTTATTAAGGCTCATAAAACAAACTGTTGGCAGCGAATCAACACTTCCTTTCCTGCAGCAGACGGGCTGTGTGGGTTTCTGCTCTGCAGCCTTTCTCACGTTAATAACACAATGACAGTTACAACCGTCCACTCTGGTTAAATAATCGTTAGAGGAAGTTCAGTTAGATTTCAGCACTCAGTACTCACTGTCTCAGGAACAGGAACTTAATGACAGAAATAAACCATTAATGCTGTATTCCATAACATGGTACAATTAGCTCTAAAATAACTGCAAGAGTTTTTATCACACTGTAAAATAGAGTATTGTAGCATACTGATATTTATTGTATAATAAATTATGGGACTGAAATCATACAATAATCTATTTTACAATGCTAATCTATAACCTACAGTATATAATATTTTTTTTATTCCAATGAAACACTTTTATTTAACTCCTGATGTAAAGTGACAAAAAGAGAAACACTCAACTGCACAAAAACTGTTGTATTAACACAGTAAACATAAGTTTATAATTCCTTGAGTATTATTCTTCACTAATCACAAATGACATATTTATCACTACAAAGAGTGTGTAACAACAAGAAAAAGACTGAAGGAGATCAGAGTTCGATTCACTCTGGAAATCCCCTGAAAAACCAGGACCAGAAATAGATCAGAACAGCAAGTGCAAGTTAAACTTGTTCTGGGGGGAATTTCAGTTTTCAGTAGGAGCAGCCCCACATGAGGTCATGGAGGTGGAGCGCACCAAAATTAAAACAATATGACAGATTTGTAACGGGGGAGAAACTGCTAATTTTAGAAAATAATGTTGAGACTAACCAGATAGTAGGAGGGAAGATTAGAGTTATAGAAACTGATGCAAAATGTTACATTTATAGTTTATTCTGGTTTAAACTCTTTGAGAATAAACTTGTAACTGTTATCTCAGTGGAACCTCCAACATAATTAGATAATTAACTGTGTAATTTGAACAATGCAGTAATAATTAGACAGATGAATAATACTTCCATACCACAATATAAACAGACATAAAGCAATAAAGCCAGTAATCTCAGTGGGCCGTACTGTTTCATTCATATTCATACATTTGGAAATATTGAATTTAACAAGTGACTTTTGAGGTTTTTCCTGGAACTGCCTTATTAATTAATTAAATTATGTATTTATTGAATGTTTAAATGTTTATTTATTTTAGATTTAATAAAAAAAAGTTGCATGAAATTTCATTGTACTTGACTATTGAGTAGTTTTTTAAGTCTTTATATTTTGCTATTTTACTACTACTTATCCATAGCTATAAACATGTAGATATATAGATACTTTTTACTTTACTTAACTACAGTGAAAACAAATTTCTTTTTAAAATAATAAAAGAGCTTTGTAACAGGGGAAAAGTGATAATTTTGAAAATAATTCCCCAGATAGTAGGAGGGAAGATTATAGTTCTATAAACTGATGCAAAATATTCAACTTTTAGTTGATTCCAGAGTAAAGTCTGGTTTAAACTCTTGTTTGAGAATAAACTCTGTTGCCTTCAACTCTGACCGTCTCCAGTGAAGTTCTTGAGGTTTTTTTTCCAGACATCAGTAATAAATAATTTTTTAAAGACTTGTTTGAGAATAAACTCTTTACTATTGTCTCGACGAACCTCTGACATAATTAGATAATTAACTGTCTAATTTGAACAATGCCATATTTATCCAAGAGATTCTGTTTCTGATTATTTGCTCTGAAGTCAAATTGAAATACATCAAAACAAGGAGGTTTCAAAAACAGACATACTGTGATTTTTCACTTTATTGAGATTGTTTCACTGAAAGAATTTGACAAACTTGATTAAAATGAATCAAAGAAACAGAAAACTGAGATTGAGAATAAATCTCTATTATTATACAGGTCGCAATTCAAAGTGGAAATTAACTAAAATATCAAAATAGCAACAGACAAAATGTACACTTAGTAACTACAAATATATACACGTGTATATATGTATTTATATTTTTAGGATGACTGTATCTTCCTTTTACAAAACAAGCACAACACGTCATCATTGATATTTGTGAATACTGATCAGCGTGATGAATGAGATGAATTGATGAGATTTGATGGTGAGAAAAGGCAGAAAACATTCAGTCAGCATGTGTGCAGTTGGTGGACGGTCCCTTGTTTCTGAGGATCATCAGCAGAACGAGTCCACAGCAGAACACCAGACTCTTCACTATCAGCACTGTGTACAGCAGGCAGAGCAGCATCACCCTGCACTGAGACTGGAAGACTTGATCCTGGACCAAAGTCCCTGGAACCTCTGAAACAGAAAAGGAGTGAAATGTTTGGAGTTACAGTGAGAAATGTCAGTCCTCTGCTCCTCTGCTCTCTTTGACAGCGTCTCCACATGAAGCTGAATCACTGCTGAACACAGTCAGCGAGCCTTCATTACCTTGTTCTGTTGGGGCCTCCACTTGGCCCCCCTCGTGCTGGACGTAGCAGTGGTATTTATACGTGCTGCTCTCTTGCTGACGGAGCAGCAAGATGGCGGCGGTGCGTCCCGACTCTCTGAGCTCCAGCTGCTCTCCCTCAGCAGGGGGCAGCTCCTCCAGAGGACCGTTCTCCTTTCGTCTTTTCCAGGAGAAGCGGACCAGAGGAGGAAACATGGCTGAGGCCAGACACAGCAGGGAGCTCTTCCCCTCCAGGTGGGCTCTGGGTGCTGCTGGGTACACGCTCACCACGGGCTTCACTACCTGCTCACCTGAAGTTCGACAGCAGCAGGACACAAGATCACATCTTTCATTTCACATTATTTACCATTAATTTTTCTTACCTATAGAAATTCATTTCATATAATGATGACTTGTACCTTCATACAATGGAAATGTATTTTTATATATGACACATTTTAAATAAAGCACATATTTACCTTCATGTCAAATATTATTTTCATGTTAGGGAACACAATATATTGAATGTTGACGCTCCAGTCCAGTGTCTAGTTATTGAGAGGCGAGGCTCCCAGTTACTGCTTTTTGTTAGTGTCCTTGAAGGAGCCACAGGATGGCGGCTTTGCTTTAACTCTGTGTTCATTCACTCACATTGACATTACTGATGTTATTGACTGACACACTCCACATTTGGACTGATTTCTTTACTTTATCACAATAAATCTCCTTTAATTTATCATCATTCTTTGTGTCCATTCCCATTTTTGTCATGGCCCAGGAGTCGGGTTATGACTAAATGGGGGCCCGTCTGGGATATTAACCACATATTTACCACAATAAACCTTTTACAATTTATATAGGAACAAATCAAGACATTAATCATTTTATGACTATTTTCATTGGCATTTTAACTTCCTGCAAAAATGTTTGATTCTGTCAAATGTGAATAAAAATGTCCACTTAATAAAATAAATAAAGTAAATATGATATTAAAATGTCATAATAATATAATATAATATAAAGTTTGCATGATGTGTAAAACATAATTAGAAATACATTTTAAATCAAATTCCAAAATCACTGTATATCCATTTGAAAATTAAATATATTTTCTTTGTCCAGTTTTTAATTGAATATATTTCAGAAAGGATCTGAAAATTATCTCATTCTGTTTTGTTGTCATTTTAGAAAATGTCCAAATTTGTCAGTGTCAGGTTTAAAATATATGTTAATATAAAATAATATATTATAATAACATATACATTATAGTTTTTAATTTTTTATTAAATTATAATAACAATATAATTTAATAAAAAGACGGTCTTGATCCTTTAGGATGAAGTCAAATATTATATTATTGTGAAAGTGTAAAACAGTTTTTCTTCATCATTTTCTACACATGATTATAAATTACATATTCAATAAAATGCAATTGTCGTTTTAATGATCTCAATAATTTTGTATTTTTATACTATGCATTATCACCATTTCTATCTGTTATATATTTTATTATATTTGGCACAAACTGTTTTCTTGCAATTTTAAGTTCTTGCTCCAATGTTTGATTCTGTCAAATGTGAATAAAAACTGCCACATAATACAATATAATCTAAAATTAAATAAGATATAAAATATGACGTCATATATTTTAATGTAATATAATATTTTATAATGTAATATAATGAAATAAAATATATTAAAATATAATACAATGAAATATAATATAATATAGTATAATATCAGCAGGTTGGGGGAGATTATTCTGAAATGGATTCAGCTGCTGAACAGAAATTCTACGGCAGTTTTTTTCATTATAGTAACTTGATCCACTGGATTACAAAAATATGTTATCAGATTACTTTTTAATTGCACTTTATAATATAAAATGGAAACTTTGATACCCAAATAAAATTAAATTGCTGGATCTTCCAAATTGAATAAAAACAATATTGAACATGAAAAAAGGACCCTGAGTTAATCAAAAATTAAATTATCATATAAATAACAAGACATAATTAAACAGGAGCTCATATAATATAATACAGCAACTAAATTTGTGTTAAAATTATTTACACGTTTTCCGCTGTATACTTTACTCTATATGCTAAATAAACACATCAAAATATTAATAAATAATAATAATAATACATAAAAATTAAAACAACACATAATATTGATCTATACTTTCCTAAAGGTTTTATAGGTTATTATATATAATTTATAATTATTTTTTGTTTTGACACAAAGATAAAAGTGTGTGCCTTTAGATATCATCCTGTATCACAGATAGAAATCACTCAGTCTCCATACGTTCTATTTAATTGACATTTCATATATTCAGTCCGATAAATATATCTTTAGGACATGTTTATCATCATATAGAACACATTTGTAGTGATAGTTATAGTGTGTTGCTTAATAAAAACAAGAGGCGCTGCTGAATTACTGAGAGGATCAAATACTGTATATTTGTAACATTTCCAATATCAAACTTTTTCTATATGAATCAGTTTCATCTCATGGAGAAATAAAGAATAACTTGAGTTGTGCCGTGAGATTTAAACATCTTTTCAGGAATTATGAAGCTTTTTTTATGTAACAATAGCTGCATGGCTGCAAGAATTCTCTACTAATGATGAAAAAAGTCACAAGCAGCAGAAACTCATTAAAACACATTTTCAATAAAGCAACTAAAGGAAAAAGCAAGTTTATTCTTACCTACAAACAGTTTAGTTCCAGAGCCAAAGATGAAGTCCCAGTTGGTCCCTCCGCCTGGCACAGTGAAAAAGACTGGTACAAAAACCTGTCTGCTGCTGAATGTGTCAGCTGAGGTGAACCAGTCCACATTATGAAGCAGTATCATATTTCAGCTCCATGATGTGTTTCTCTAATGTTCATATTAACGTGACTGTCTCTTCTTTTATGTCCTTTTTAGACACATTAGCAGAGTGTCTCCGTGGATCGTTGGTTCAGACGTTCATGTTCCTCAGAGGATGAACCCTACTGACTTTGGTCAGTTTTTATCAAACACCATCATCAGCTCACGTCTTTAAATTGTCCATTACTTTGATTTATGACATGTGTGCATCCAATGACAGGACGCTGGGCCACACAGCCAGTGTGTGTTGCTCTGTAGTCTTGTTTTGATTTGAAGGAGAAAGAGTTGTGATCCTCCTACTTTTTAAATCAGGTCAACACATGAGACCAGAGTTACCAACTTATCACCGCAATAAAACACTTTGGACTTCTACGACGCCGTCACTACACCCATAGAGGCTCCCGTCCCATCTCTCTGGACCGACTACAGCTGCTGCACTTCCTCATTCTGTCACCACAACAACTCACCACGTCATCAGGAGAACCACCACGTGAATGCCTTCAACCTTCGCCCAGTACCCACTTCCTCCATGCAAACTTCAAAACAAAAGCCTCTGAAAAAAGACAAAAAAAAAACACAAGATCCCTCAACAATAAAAGCCTCATCTTAAATGAATTCATCACTGACAAACAACTAGACTTCCTCTGTCTGACTGAAACCTGGCAAAAACCCATGGAATATTTCACACTAAACCAAACCTTCCCTGCTGGATATTCATACATGGACATCCCTCGCTCTAAGGGCCGAGGAGGAGGAAAACACCACCAAGACCTCAACCCTCGGCCACTCTCCATCATTGCTGCACCATCTTTTGAACATCTGGCATTTAAACTCCCCGGTCCAAAACCTCATCATTGCTATTATCTGCCGTCAACCCAAACCCAACCCAACCTTTCTGTCAGATTTTTAGAATTCTTCACACAACTGTCTTCAGTCTCCCCATCTGTCCTCCTCCTAGGAGACTTTAACATCCACACTGACTCTCCTGACTGTAAAAGCACAACAGACTTTTTTCTTTTAGATTAGATTAGATTGAACTTTATTGTCACTGAACAAAGTAACAGCTACTTGGACAACAAAATGCAAAATATAGGCCACCTACAGTAATGCCAATAAATTAGAATAGGAGTATGAGTTGTTACTGTTTTGCTCGCCACTATTCACTATATATCAATTTATTGTTGTTGTTTTCTCACCTGGTTCTTCCTGCGTGCTCTCCCTTTCCCTTTCTCCTTCTCTATCTTTCTCTCTTTCCCTTGGCACTGACAATCATACACAAATATATTGTAGCAGACCATTTCCTACATAAGTAATTTGATACAACATACAGATAGCTGGTTTATATTTTCTGTTACTTTAGCTTAACACGCTTCAGAAGAAAAAAAACAAGACAGAGATCATTATGGACTGTCCCTAGTCTCTCACCTGAATCTGTCTTTTTTCTTTTAAAGAACTGTCGTATGACCATTGGTCACTGGCAGACCACACACACACACACACACACACACACACACACACAGAGACCGGACAGTAAAAGCTTGTTAAATTAAATAATCTGTGCTCAAAAAATTAAAAAAGTAAATACACCACATATTTTCAGAGTCATTAGTACAAATTTGTAATTTTAAGTTAACAGTACTCGACCGCTTTCATTTATTTTAGTCACTGTACTCAAATAGTTTGACAGTAAACTTGATGACGTCACGTCACGTGCGCGCGTCCTTCTTCTCCAAGCCTGTCGGAAAGTCCGCCATTACCGCTACTCGCGTCGTCAAGAAAAGCCGAGAACGAAGCAACTTTCTCAGCAGGAGTCGCTAACAGTGAACGCCGTGCTGACCGCCCTCACCGCCCTGACCTCCGTTATTTTCATATTCGCTTTGGGAGCACTAATTTGGTAAGTTAAAAGTTGTTTAAGCGCCATATTTTAACGGTGTGCATTCGGGCTGTCTGCAGTTATTTGTATCTGTCCGTTAAATGTGATTTGGCTAGCTTAATTTGTAAATGCCTCACTTAACTGTTAGCTAATTTACATGTAAAGAGGGATTAGAAAGTGGATTTGTGGGATTTTTATGTCAAAGTGGAAATTTTGTCTTGTGTAGAAAGTTGTCTGGTAAATTTCATAAAGTTGATTTTACCACACAATGTCGACTGGAACTGCATGTTTCATCGGCATGCATGTCCGGGCATGTCTCGGCTTAACGGTTACTGAATGTTACTGTTTTGTATGGAGGGTTTAACTTTAAAGTTAAGGTCACATCAGTTTCAATTTCACGTTTTACCGGACCATTTCTGTTTTTTTGTAACGCACGTAAACTGGCTTGTAATCAGTGTGGAAAAATAACCGCAGTCCAGCGGTCAAGTGTTCCCAGTCTTTGCATGGTTAAGGTCATTCCGACTGTCAAACAGAAATAAGATTTTATTGAAAACAAATAATAATAAATGAAAAATAGATAATATCTCTCTTCTTAACCTGAGAGTGTAGCAATACCCTTTTATGTCTTGGTTTAGATATATAAGAACTTTTTAAATTTTGTCACAATATCTATAGATTAGCAAGAACTTAAGTCTGAGTAAAGTGAAATATGTTCATAAACCTGTTTTAATAAGTTTGGGATTAAGACATTTCACATTGTGTGAGGTTAATACATTAATCAATGTAATACTTCAAAGATATTGTACATAATACTTTTGTTGAAAGTGTATTATCTTGCTTAAAATGTCATTCTTTTTTCTCTGAAGGCTGAAGCAACAGGCCGACATACAGAGTCTTCAACCTGGTATGTTATTGGCAAACATTAAGCTTTTTTCAATATTTGTTTTGCATAGTTGCTGAAATGTAAATTAATGCACCACAATCAAATTCATCTAAAACCTGTTTCACAAGTGTTTTCAATTGATGAGAATATTGTTTTCAATTGATGAGAATATTGTTTAATTTGACCATGGCTTGGCCTACGGCGCAAAGAGGTCATAAATGATGACCTACCTGTTGGAGAGATCCTGGAACGCTGGCCTGCTCTTAAAATAGAGTCACAGGTAAACAATATTTTTTTAAGTAAATCTATCTAGGCACATGTATTCAATTTCATTCTTCAGACTGACTTTGTCAGTGATAAGCTGAAAATATCCATTCAGGTTTGCAGTGAATACCATTGAGTGTGATTTGGTAGTGTAGTGGTATGGATGTTTTCCCCCAAACTTGAAACAGTTCAAGGTCAATGTGGGCAGCATTCAGGAATGCTTTGTTGCTGTTTATATCTCCTTACAGGGCCACATATACATTACAATCTGACTTAAACATTCATGTACTTTGCACAGGTCTGTGCCGAGTTTCACAGGATTGCAAACATCAACCTGAAGAACCAGTTCTATGCTGAGTTGGACCGACATGCCCCCCGTCTTCAGAGCTTGTTCAGAAAGAGAGCTGCACGCACAGGGAAAGTAGCTGACACTCTGGGTCAGCTCTTTTTATGCTTATGACCACCAGGTCAATTGCTTAAGATTGTTGGTGCTTAAAAGTTGTACTATGTCGGTGTATGTGTTTGTGTAGATATATAATAATTCATATCTGTTTAGTTACTGTTATTCTGTTTTGTTCTTACACGCAAGGAACAAGTTGATGTTCACATCAAACGGGCTGCTGTCCTTCGTGCCCTCCCAGCTTATCTTCATGAAGATGACTCTACATTTCTGAAGTTTTGGGATGTAAGTACAATTAAGCATTTGCTCTGCAACAATACAATACAATTACTGGTATTTATTTTTATTTTGTACATTGTTTAAGTTGCTGCAATGCAGGAAGAAAAAAAATAATTAAAAAATGAAAAAAAAAAAAAAAATTATATTTGCTTATGTTTCAACCTATATCACTAGATATGGACCTTGTCTGTGAGAATTTTTTCAGCAAATGTTTCTTCTCTTCTGCTGACCAGATTGCATTCAGGTTCTTGTTGCAGGCAATAAGTAATTCCATAAGTAGTATAGATAATGTAAGGTATACAATGGATGCAAATCATAAAAAAAGGCATATACAACATATAGCATCTTTAATATTGTGCAAAGTGCTGAGTAAATTCCAACTATATTTAATTCATTTCAAGTGCTGAGCATGATTTATTCCTTTGGATGCCTTTGAAATGCAGCTCTTTAGCTTAAAAAATAAAAATAATGTGTAAGTCTGAATTTTTCATTCCATTTAAATTGTTTTAGAATCTCTATGTTTTTTTACCATTTAAAAAAAAAAAATTCTTGCGACAATGGAAAATATTTATTCAACTGAAGATCAAATTTTTTGTTTATAACATGGTAAAATGAACAAATTTCAGGCTGGGAGACAAAACATTCTGTTCTACATTTTACATAAATAATTTTATATAAATCTGTTCCACGTTTTATATTGACTGTGACCTGCGACTGACCTGAGAAACCATTTGCATTTATGTATTTTGATTATTGTTTTGGATGGTTCTATCTGACTGTTTTCTGGCTTCATTACTGATGAATTGCCTGCAAACAGCTTTGGGAGATAGCTCAGGTTATCTCACATAACAGTTCTCTGTTGTTGTCTTCAGATGGCGAAGTCTGATGAACCAATCACTGAAGATCTACCAGTAGGGATCCTGTTGATCAGTGCAGATTCAACAGATGCGACATTCTTCTGCCCAGAGAAGACTGCAATTGTACTTGAGGGTAACATAGTTATGGAATTTTCCAAAATGGCTGAGGCATTTGTCACACTTTTTGCACTTTTTTATGCCTTGCATCTAAGTTACCCAAACGGCATGTCAAACACGTTTGACTTCATCCAGAAAGTACTTATGGGCCTGGATGATGGGAAGTTGAGGCCTCGGGTGCTGACCCTTAAAAATGACTTGCTGATTGTGGAGGGATCCTAATATGTAAACAAAGTTCACAACATTGCTCAGGCCCGGTTTTAGTTGTGTTATTGAATGTACTATGTACATTTAGGTTGTAACATTTGTACACAAAGTTGTATGGAAATGTCTAAAAGTGTCTGAATAATGTGTAATGTGTGACAGAGGATTTCATTCATATTGTCACAAAGTGATTGTTTTTTGGGTTTTTTTAAAGGCAGTTTTTTAACTTTTGGAAGATGTAATGGATACATTTTGGATGCCAAAGTTGGATAACGTTTATGGAAGTGTTTAAAGTATTGAAGTAATTAGGGTTCAGCAAAATATTAAGAGTTGAGCATGGAAAATAAAAAGGGTTTTTTTCCACATAAAACACATAAAAAAACAGGTCATAGGACAAACATTGTTTTGAGGTTCTGGACTGTGTTTTAAATAATGCTTGCATTTTTAATGTTACCGTTTGGCAGCTGTTTTTGATAAGTCCTTATGTAACAAAGTGATTAGGAGTCCTCAAGTCTTCTTGCAAGGCCCTTGTACTATTTTAAAACTTAAAACTTAAACTTAAACTTAAACTTAAAAAATTTAGTTAGTGCCACTGAAAATAATTTAGTTCAAGCTACTTAATTTAAAATGTCAATATAACACACAAAGGAGGAGTTATCTTTCACCAATCTCATACCTTTGTGTTATAAATAGCCTATATATATATAGACCTACTGTGTGTGTGTGTGTGTGTGTGTGTGTGTGTGTAGTATATACTACTACGTCTGCATGAATGTAATGTGATTATTATTGTTGCAAAGTCTGGTTCAGGTTAAATCCTCTGCAAAACATGAATAAATACAGCAAAGAAAAACATTTAACTATTTTTTATTGTCTACTTTGACAGGAAGACACAACTGAAAAATATCAAATATAAACTAGGAATAAATAACAATTCATTTAAAAAGCCACAGTGAGTGTTTTCACACATACTGGTATTATACAGTGATTATGTCGTTTGTTTTCACTCTGGTCCAAATGCCCTGACAGGGAGTCATGTTTCCATGACGACGGACCAGAAAAAGACGCGCCTGATGTCAAATTATGTCTCTAAAGTAACGATAAACTTTAACAACAGAGACACAAGTACGCACTTCACAGGTACACAGTTAATTTGTGGCACTGCTCCTTTTGTTTAATAAACGGACCGCTCCAGTTTGACTGTAGCTGCGCTAATGGCGCTAACGAAGCTAACCGGGCTAACTAACTGGAAAACGGTGCCTGGACTCCAGTACTCTCCGATATGGTATCTGAATGTGAACAACTCCAGGTAAAAGGAAAGAAGTATGAGACAGAGCTGGAGCAACTTACTTAGTTGATTCCCAACACGACAACTAAAGGATTCTCACTCTGCGTGTGTCGCTGGATGCCGGTCGGCCAGCGGAGCGGTGCAGAGGGAGCGGCTGAGAGGAGGATGATACCATTTGCTAAGCGGGGGTGTTTTCATTTTCATCCTTAACATTTAAACCACAAACTACGGAGTTTGTTTTGGACATCATTTAAGTTTGTCAAAGACGAACAAAAATTTTAGGTTAACAACATTTCTTACTCCAAGTTTTAGGGGTGCTGAGCCCATAATTATTATTATTATTATTATTATTATTATTATTATTATTATTATTATTATCCTCCTACTTTTTAAATCAGGTCAACACATGAGACCAGAGTTACTGTTCACACAAACAAACAGTGAACAACTCAAACTACACTTTAGGACAAATATTGTAAACACTCAAATATTTCTGTTGACCTGAAGGTCAAAAATATGAAGCCAGAATGAACCTTATTGCTTGAAAAGGTTTGTTGCCAAGTGAAATCTAAAAGTGATCTCAGTGTTTGGATGTATGTATATAGGCTTTGACATTAATATCATTATTCTTTGTTTTCAAACCTTCAAATATCTTGTATATTAATATTCTGTCACATACGCTCATGAGACATTTCTCTGTTGATTAGCAGTTAAAATGAGATCTTAAAACTTGTATAAATATGAGGATTCATCCTCTGGGGACCATCAACATCCACTGTAGATGTGATAGAAATCAGGCCAACAGTTCTCTTGTTCTGGATCAAAGTTTTGTTTGGATGTAAAGACGGAGCCAAAGGTCCCACTGCTCACAGAGAAAAACCTTCATTCAATCCAAATACATTTACCAAATCTCTGTTGAGGGGGAACTGTCACAAATCCTACAATTCACTTGTATCATTTACTGAAGTGAAATGATCTGCTCAAATCTGTTCCAACATGTGATGGAAGAAAGCTTTTATTGTGAAGGAGCCACAGGAAGCAGGTCAGCATTGTGAGGAGGAACGGACTTTATTCCTGCAGCAGGTCAAAGCAGAGGATTTTAATCTTTATCAAAATGCTGAAGCTTGTTTTTGTTTCATCATGTTTTTAATGACAAACTGCTTTTCAAACAAGACTTCTTGATGTTTTTTACTCAGTTTATTTGTAATATTCATTTGACTCTTTTCTCTTTCACTTCTTTTATCTTTGTGTCTCTGTGTTGCTAGTTTGTCCTCACTGTGTGGAACAACAATAAACCTGCTGGAATATCTGATAAAAATATGAATAAATATCATATCAAATAAATCCTGACAGCAGTAAAGAAAATAAATCCCTCAGTTCAGTGTGTTTGTGACTCTGGCTGAGATGGAGGTGAAATATGTGAACCTGGGCTGTGGTTTACTGCTCTCTTCCTGTCACAGACACTGTTTGACATCTGTTCATCTGGAGGTTTTTGTACAGGCTGCAGGGATATTTTATCACTGTGGGGAGGATACTTATAACAGGAGCAGTAGTAGGTGGCTGAATGAGTTAGTTTAACGCTCTGGATCTGCAACTCACAGCCGTTCTGTTTATTCACAGCTGAGAAATCATGTTTCTGAGGATGATTGTAACCTTTATATGTGGTACCATCATTCCTGTCAATACGCAGAATCAGTGTGAATGTTTCTGTGTCTCTCTTCTGGTACCAGTATACACCATCGCTATCACACTCTTCATAGCCTCGACAGCTGAAGGAGACTCTTTCACCAACTCTCCTGGTCCATGTTAAATCCTCCTGAAGCAGCTGTGTTGCCATGGCAGCCAGCGCTGTGTGGAGACAGACAGGTAGATGAAGGTGAGTGTGACAGTGTTTGTTAAAGGTGGAGTTTGTTGGCTCCTGATTGGCTGGAAACACTCACCTGAGCACAGACAGCACAGAGCAGCAGCTGGGAGGAAAAGCATTTTGTGCAGCGGTGTTTCCTCTGGTGAACCTGGGGAGAAGTGGCGCTCTGATGCAGCTGAGGCCAAACAAGGAGGAGCTGCGAGATCAGACGAGGGCCACGTGGTTTCTAACAGGTCCTCAGACCTCCCATCAGCCCCTGTGGTGGAGAGATAAGGCTGCTTCAAAGCACCTCACTTTCCTGTGTCTTCACACTAATATTAAACAGAGTCTTCAGCTGTTTTAAAGTCTCTGCATTAGCTGCCTGTTTGCTTCACAATTGATTTTAAAGTCCTTTTTATTGTTTATAAAGCTCTTCATGTTTTATGTCCTATTTATTTCTCAGAGTTGCTTTTAGCGTATGAACCCTGTAGAACCCTCAGGTCTTCTGCTCGTGGCCTTTTAATGATCCCAATAATAAATAATAAATAATCCAGTTTCATCTATTCATTTATCCATTTATTCATTTATTTATTCATTCATTGTGTTTTATTGTTTTAGTCTGGCTTTTAATAGAGCTTCATTTAATTGTTTGCAGTCTAATTATTTACTGTATTTAATTTTTTTATTTAATTTTATTATTTTATATTTGTCATTTTTTCCCATGTAGTTTTTAATTAGGTTTTATGATGGTAATAATAATAATAATAATAATTGTTATTATAATTTGGATTATTTTTTATTATTTTTATTGTTGTTATTAATAATCATTATTTTTTTAATTACTATTTTCTATTTTTTTATTTTCATCATTAATATCCATTTGTCGATCAAAATATCAATCTATTTAACTATTTATTCTATTCTATTGTTTGAGTTTATTCAAATAATTTGATCAATTAAATGAAAATAAGTCAAACAGCAGCTTATTTTATGATGAAATACTTTGTGAACATTCTTTGTCAGTTTCCCTTTAAATGGAATAACACTGTGAGACAAATGTCAGTCTGTTCCTTTAAGACGTTGAGGGAACAGTCATGATACATTTCATATTATTTCCTCAGATTGTTCTTCTATTACGTAGGGTATAATTCTGAACAGTTGGATCATTTTCAACGTGAAAACATATTGCATCACATGTGTGACATCACATGTCTCTTTACGGTGTTAGAAAGGAGTCACAGCCATAAATACAGTTTTTTACAACCGCTATGACTCGTTTGTCAGAACCTTAAAAACTTTTTCAAAACTGTTAACGCACATCACACCTGAAACACACAATTCCCCAAACAGTTAATTTCATGCTCAAAATCACGCAGTGTAACTAAACACAGACACACACTTCCAAAATACAATAATACACTAAGACAGTTCACCAAATCTACCAAAGCACCGACACATTTAGTCAGTCACAGCACAGTGTCATAAAAAACACTGACAACTGATGGAAGAACACAAACTGAATCACTTTGCATCTGTAAAATCTACTTTTTTCCCTTTGTCTTTTACAATCAACAGATTATTGTGTTGATCATACATGTAAATTAATGTTTGTGATGATTTTCATCATTTTTCATGTGTTGGCCATGAATTTTGTTCCTTTTTTTTGTACAACACTCAGTACAAAAAGTGAACGAGCCATGTCAGAGCAGCTTTACAGAATGTTTATGAAAGAAGAAGACAGTAAATGAGGATTTGCAGTAAACGATTTACTGTATTGCAAATGAAAATGACTTACAGTAGAGTAAAGACGAAAAAAACAGCATTTAGCTGTCATTGATTACTGTATTGTCAAATACACAAAAAGAAAAAGGAGCAGAAAAAATCACTGTTAAAGAGGAAGAAAAAAAAGCTAATCTGCTCAGTCGTCAGCATTGGGCCACATATTTTCATTGACATCACACCTGATGTCTTCTCCGGCCAGACATCTTGGGAAGGATCTTTCTGCATGCCTTATCCAGCCCTGGCAGTGGTCAGCTGTGATGTCCTGGCATGCAGCAGTCACTGCATCCAACAGGGACATTTGGTCATGTGGATGGTGATGGAAAACTCCTCTATTTGGGTTGAGGAAAGGGGAGTAAGGGGCAAGGAAAAGGGAGCTCCTCCTGGGATGGGCATCACACCAAGCTGTGACTGCAGGTGCATGGTGGAATGCCACGTTGTCCCAGGTGATCACATGTTAGCAAGTTACCCCCCAACTCACCCTGTCCCCTCTCCCCCTCAGGTACCAGTCTATCATACAGCTCTTCTACAAACTGGAGAAGGCGTTGGGAGTTGTAGGGGCCAGTTTGACTGTTGTGCAGGCCTCTCTATGTGACAACCCATGGTTGATGAGCTGGTCCATGATGGCAGCTCGTATTTCATCTGTCACCGTATCTCTGGCCCTTCTTTGAGCCCCACCACACATTCTAACTCTCCCTCGAGGCATTTTTCCTCTCTTGTTTTTTGCAAATCCTCTGCCTTGTCCCTTGTCTTATCTTTTGTTCTTTTCCCTCACAAGATCCGCCTATAAATATAGGTGATGTGATTGGTGATGTGATTGAAAAAAGCCCAGCACCTGAACTGGGTGAGACGGGAATCAGAGGTGATCAATGTAATCTTCAATCAATGTGTGTATTTTGTGTCAAAAGAAGAAGAATTGTGGCTGATGTTGTGGTAACTGTGTGAAGAGTTTTGAAAAAGTGTTAAAAGTATCGAACAATGAGTCATACCGGTTGTAAAAAACTGTATTTATGGCTGTGTGACAAACTGAACTTTATCACAGGCAGAGAGCGCCACCTTGTGGTTAGTCACAGGAAGTGCAGGTACCCACATGATGATGATGGTGATGATGATGATCACACACACACACACACACACACACACACACAGAGTCACATTTAATCCACGTTTTCAGTGCAGGACTTTTACTTTTTCCAGGGTATTTACTGTACAACAAATCCTTCACTCTGCTTCCCTCTTGTGTCTGCAACAACTCAATAATTCACACAAAAGGCCTCGACACCTACTTCTGCTACTTTAACTACTATTACATTAAAAAGTCAGACAAAGAAAAAAAAGGGTCATTCTCCATATCAATGAATTATTAAAATAATCTGTTAAAATATTCTCCATAACACTGATTTCTTCACGCTGTACCTCTGTTATATATTTTCTTAAATCATCCTCTTTCACAAAGTGTCTTTCAGTAACTGGGGTTTCTGTTATTTTGTCCACCCCATGTTAATCATAACTAATATAAATCCAGTTATTCCACTACTCTTGTTCAGTAAAATGTATTAACACTTTACCTGTTTATTTCTGTCAGGTTTACACAAAATCTAATCTAACAGATTATTTACAGTGTGAAATTGAGAGCATGTGATGTTTATGCTGTGTGTGTGTGTGTGTGTGTGTGTGTGTGTGTGCCCCAATGTGATATAGACGGACATTTCACAAGGATACGCACCGACATTAGGAGGACCTAAGTGTATTATGCGGACTATGCCGATAGTTAGTTAGTGTCTAACTAAAATATTTCCTCATTTTGGGCGTCAGTCCTTATGAACCACTCGACCTGATTTTGAGTGTATTCCAGTGTATTACACAGCGCCACCTGCTTCTTGTGGGGTACTGCAGTTTGATACACATTTCTGATACACACATCTGGCCCTCTGCCTTGTGATTGGCTGTTTTTGCCGGTCAATTCCAAGGTCCGTCCTATTGGCTGGTTTACGGATGTGGGCGTGGTTAAACCCCAGTCGGTCCAGACTCCTGCCATTTACTGATTAAACGACAACGTTATGGATAATGGAGTCTGTGGGCTTTTAAAAGAAGAGTTTCTGGGAGAAAAGGTAAGAATATTTGAAATTACACCTTATTTCTGCTTGAATATTAAGTTGCTCTGTATATTACAGAAAAATTCCACACAGTGAGATAGCACTTGTCTTTCTGGAAAGAGAAGCAAGGTGAGATGAAGTTCTGATGGCATACCTTTTTATTTTATTGCCATTGTCAAGCCAGAGTTGCTTGTTTATAGTCCATGTGGTGAGCTAGCTAGATGCTAACAGGCTGCCCTGCTGCCGGCTGTTAACGAGCTCGTTAAGGAGCTCTGTGCTTGTTTTTACTCCATGTATGAAGAGAGAGATTGTGCAGTGGTAAAGTTATTTAGTTTATTTCATTAAACTAACTGAGGCATTAAAGCTAATGGAGCATCATGTTGATATGAAGGCTTAAACAACTGTACACAGATCAGACTATGATTTCTTGTTGAATTGGTTGATTCATTTCTTGACTGAAAAGGCTGTGATGGAGTTTTCTCCTTTATTTCACTTTTTTTTTTAATCAGTCTGACGTGGCCTAATTAGTTGCTTGTTATAATAATATAACTATAAAACAATAAAAAACTAATCTCATGTAAGAATCAAAACCCCGATAATATCCCAAAACAAAGTGACCATTACTGTCACATTACACAGTAAATATTCAAGTAGGCTAATGTTGGTAACCTGCTATAGTTAAGTTTCACATATATTAAAGTTTCTGGCTGTTTCAAAACATTTATTTATTTATTTATTTTATTTCCCACATAATGCACTCACATGACAAACCACAGAAAAGGTAAAAAAATAAACAAATAGCACAGCACGCAGACAAGAAACACACCAAAATAAATAAAAAATAAAAGATAAAAAAATAAAATAAAATAAAAAAAATAAAGTAAAAATAGTAAGGTATTACCTATACATCTTTCATTTACTGTCAGTCATTCAGTCAGAATCTGCAAAACATTTATTTTTTACTTTATTATATTGTTCTCATGCTTGTTGTAAAAAATCTTCAGAATTCTGGAGTAAATTCCTGAGAGAAGCAGAATGTCGAGGAGCCAGAGACGTCTATGTGCACCCAGAAGGCACCAAGACGTCGACAGCAAAAAAACACATCTGCATGTGCATCAACCAGTCTGCCCAAAAGCTTTGGAAAGGGAACTTTAATGTGCTGTTTCATGATTTTATAAAGTGGAGACTCTTTAAAAGGGTGAAAGAAACAAGTAGAACAAATATTCTCTGTAATGTTCCATTACCACTACCTGTCTGTTTACTGTCTCGATGCTCTGTGTTTTACCTGCTGCAGATGATGACAGAGACAAACAAGACTGAGAGACCCAAACAATGGAGATTTGGTCACTGGACCTCCCACCATGGGTGGAAAGGTACATTCAGTCTAAAATGCTGCTTATTGACATGAATTTGTTTCCAAACCTACACTGCAAAAAGGTTTGTCTAAAAACCAGATAAAAACACTAAATCAGAGGGAAATTATCTTGCTGCATGGACAGATAATTTACCTTGACAAGATTTCTTAAATAAGGATAGTTAAATCTACAAATAAGCTGATAGTGTAAAGTTGAATGCTTAAGATAAGAAATTAACTGTCAAAACAAGATGAAATATCTAACACTTCTAAATCTAAAGTTTTTTTTATCTTGGTAAGAAACAAATGATCATCAGGTCACTCTGCTCGGGCCAGTTCATCACTGCTGGCAGCTTTACTTTATCTGGTTTTAAGAGTTAATTTCTTATTTTAAGTGTTCACGCGCTTATTTCTAGATTTAATAATCTTAGTTTAAGAAATCTTGTCAAGTGAAATTATCCGTCCATGCAGCAAGATCATTTCCCTCAGATTTAGTGTTTTTATCTTGTTTTTAGACCTTTTTTACAGTGTAAAGTCTACAAGCATGTTTCATTTATGCTGTGATTGTATGAGAGGACACCCAAGTGTGATATGAGGTCATTCTCTTTAAATGCTTTTTTAAATCAGGATTCAAACAGTATTTATATTAGATTTAGGTTTACTTTAGCATGAAATGAGAAGATAATGATGTGAATCTTGTTTTTATTCTTTTTATTCAACTTTTATGCAAAAACTGAGCAACAAATGACTGTTGGAAGCAAATTTAAAATGAGATGAGATGAAACTTTATCAGCCCTCAGAGAGTGAATTCACATTAAAGCAGTAAAAGAAACAGTCTGAGGAGGAAACAGATAAAGAGACATTTAAAATAATAAATCATTCACAAACTATATGTTATAAACATTACAATGCTTTGGACAGCAACGTGACATGAGAAGTAGAAACAGGGAAAGTCACAAACTATCATGTGAGGAAAAAAAGTGTGAAAAAGAGCTTCCAGAGGATGAAATGTAAAGAAGAAAGCAGAATGTAATCTCTGTGTGAGTAATAATGTTTGTCAGCTCCAACAGAAGCTGAAGGACCAGGGGCTGAATGACGACGTCACACTGAGCTGGAGGAAGCAGGCAGATGGAAAAGTCTTCCACAAGGAGAAGAAGAAGACCAGCTTTCATTGAGATTTGCTGTAAATCAGAGAAAAGTGTGTTTCTTTCCTCAGAGTCCTCGTGTGATGTGTGAGAATAGAGCTGCAACAATTAGCAGATTAATCCACTCGTTGCAGCTGTTTTTACAATCAAATCATCATTTTAGTCATTTTACAAGCTCAAATGTCAAATATCTGCTGGTTCCAGCTTCTCCTATTTAAAGACTTCATGCTTTTATTGGTCATATATGGTCATAAACTTATATTTACTCATATTTAAACAAATACAGACTCTTGGTTTATTAAGCTTGAATTGATGTGTTTGGGCTGTGGGAAATTATAACAGGCAATGTTTTATTATTTTTCACATTTTATAGGTAAGATAATATAAATGAGATTTGACTGGAATCAACTCCAGTGAAAATCCACCTTTAAACTTTAATGTTGTGTTGAATCATTCAAATCTACTTTAATGAGTCAAAACATCTTTCTTCATTTGAGTTAATATATCGCATCAAAACATGCCAAACACTTCTGGCTTTTCAAATATGAATATTTTATGCTTTTCTTTGTCATATATGGTCATAATCTTATATTGACTTATATTTAAAGGTGTTGGTTTATTAAAACAAGACATTTGAATTCATGTGTTTGTGCTGTGGGGATTTATAACAGAGATTTTTTTTTACTATTTTCTGACATTTCATTGATAAGATGAATAATATTAGATTACACATATTCTTTATGATGAGATTAGATATTTGGTTCCTTCAAATGGTTTTGGTTTAGAAATTAAAGTCTCACTGCTGTGATGATCCCCTCCCCCTCTGTGTGTTGTGCCATTCTGGATTTCTCTTCCTGTGTAGGAGGAGCCACAGGAAATGCCACTCCTCCAGTCTGCAGAGGCTGGAGGAGGCTGTAGGAGCACACCTGACTCCACTCTCAATTACTGAGGTTATATAGAGGAGCTGAGGCCTCAGCTCTCTCTCTCTCTTCTCCTCCACAGCCTCCACCTTGGTTTGTTTAGTTGGTTTGATTATGTTGGTTTAGTTTGGTTGGTTGCTTTGGCTTATACATTTGCATTTCATCACGTCGCATGCATGCACACACCTCACCACTGATTTACTGACTCACATAATTAAGTTCCTTTGTGTTGCTTTTGGTAAATTAAATAAACATTACTTTATTATAACTTCAAAACATGTGTGGTCTCCTTGTTTGTCATGATCTATGAGCTGGTTCATGACAAAATGGGGGCTCGTCCGCTCGTCCATTTAGGACTAATTTAGTGTTTTTGTTTGGACTAGTTTGCAGTGGTGGAATTTGATTGTGGACTTTCTTGGTAAGTAACCTTTGGGAAAGTTTGTTCCACCATTTTGGTTGTTGGATTACATTGTTTGTGGGAGACACATGTATTGTTTTGGGAGTGAGAGCTTTTGTTTTGTGTCTTAGTTTGGTGCTCGGACACTGTGGCTCAGTGTACAAGCGTTCACATGCAGGTTCTTTGTTAACTGCCGTTGTTTGTCCCTGTTAGGATAAGAGCGGGTTCCCTTGGAATTCGTTTGGGGGGTTTATAGTGTGGGGGTGAAAGCGGTTTTCAGCAGTTGTCTCGGGAGCACATCCGGCGTTGCAGGAAGCTGCCATTGCTGGTGGCTGCATCGGGCTACCGGGCTGCAACAAAAATCGGGCTTTAGTGCATAATTACCCGCCGCAATTAGCCTCCTGAAGACTAGGGGGGGAGCTTAGTTTAGATTCTGGTTAGGCAGTTAGTGGGACGAACTTTGGTGGTAGGTTTGGATGTGTATTGTGGACGGTTGGCGCGCTGTGGGTCATGTGTAATTTATTTACCTGTAGCATCATTGGATGTGGAGTGTAGTTTAAGAGATACATTGACTTGTAGTTTGTCTGGAGTGATTTTGTCAGGCTGATTTGTTTGTTTTGGTAGCCATGGAGTTTCTGAGTGCTAGAAGTAATTCGGGTCTAACGTTTGAACAGCAGAGAGAGTTGTTTTTGTTGCGGCTGGATAATGAAAGGATTAGGTTGGAAACACGCAGGCTGGAACTAGAGGTGCGCCGGTTGAGCTTAAGTGCACCTGGTAGCTCAGTAAGTGGAGCTCAAGTGTTTCCTGGTCCACCTTTGTTTGAGGTTGCCACTAGTCTGCGTTTAGTACCTCCGTTTTCTGCATTACCTGTGGAAGGGCTTGACATAATTCTTGGTAATGACCTGGCAGGAGATAGAGTTTGGGCTGAGGCTCCACCCCTTAGTGAGGTCACCCAGGTTCCTGAACCTCTACCTGCTGTCTCACAGGCTGTGAGGACAGAGGCTGATCCTGAGGCTGAGCTGTTTCCAGTGTGTGCAGTAACTCGAGCAATGAGTCAGGTAAGAGACCAACCTGCTCAACGATCGAAGGCTGAGGGAAAAGTTGTTATCATACCTGAGCCTCTGAAGTCCATCCCTTACATTGATCTTGTTGGAGAACAAACTGATCCTTCAGTGAGTGCTTTGTTTGATCTGGTGTCTCCAGTGGTAGACATGGAAACTGCAGCTCAGGGGTACTTACAAAGTGGTGCGCTGGTGCGTGAATGTTCTGCACAGGGTGATTGTGTGGGAAAACCTGTAGTGCAGATTGTGGTGCCTGAGAAATTTGGAGAGTCTGTCATGAAAGCCTCCTATGATGATGTGGCTGGGCATGGGGCTGTTCATGGAACTTTCCATCGAGTCTTGCAGCATTTCTTTTGGCCCAGATTGGAAGAGGATGTCGCTGTTTTCAGCAAAACTTGTCAGCAGCAGAATTTGCTTGACTTTGTGAATGTCTTCAGGCATAGACTGTATATGGTGGGGCAAATGACAAAACAAAGGTTTTGCCATTTGAGGTGGCCGTTTCTGCTGTCTTGTGATTTGGGTTGATGCCTTTTTATAGAGGGCAAGGAAAATATATGGCTGATGCCCTCTCTCGTGCCTTCTAGTGGCTTGCTAAGTCTGCATAGTTAATATTGCCTTATATGCGTTTTCCCTTCATTCCATCATGTTCTCTTCTGCTCTCTCTTAAAGTGCTCCTAGGTCTCAAGGTTGCGGAGGGGGTAGGAAGAGTTTTTGCCAAACTGGTAAGATAAACAAACTTAAAATTGAAGGAGGCCTAATTGTGTTTTTCAGTCAGATTTGAGTGCCCAGAGAAGATGTATCTTGGGGGATGGGATTATTTAAGTGTTTAATGTATGTTGCGGAGTACCTGTTTGGTCTCCTTTCTTATGCGGGGGGGTGTGATGATCCCCTCCCCCTCTGTGTGTTGTGCCATTCTGGATTTCTCTTCCTGTGTAGGAGGAGCCACAGGAAATGCCACTCCTCCAGTCTGCAGAGGCTGGAGGAGGCTGTAGGAGCACACCTGACTCCACTCTCAATTACTGAGGTTATATAGAGGAGCTGAGGCCTCAGCTCTCTCTCTCTCTTCTCCTCCACAGCCTCCACCTTGGTTTGTTTAGTTGGTTTGATTATGTTGGTTTAGTTTGGTTGGTTGCTTTGGCTTATACATTTGCATTTCATCACGTCGCATGCATGCACACACCTCACCACTGATTTACTGACTCACATAATTAAGTTCCTTTGTGTTGCTTTTGGTAAATTAAATAAACATTACTTTATTATAACTTCAAAACATGTGTGGTCTCCTTGTTTGTCATGATCTATGAGCTGGTTCATGACACTGCTATGACATTTTATTTAGTTTATAATGAAAAAAAGTAATATACAACAAAGTAATGTTGTGAAAATGTGTGATGAAATAACATAATAATGTCTGCAATGAAGTTAATACATTTTTTAATTATTTCAGAAATTGTTGCTTTATTTATATTTGTCACAATTGACTTGTGTGATGATTTATTTGGTATTTTATAATAGAGATAAGGAACAGTCAGTCAACTATTATAACCCTTAATGAAGCCTAAAAACATCTCAAAGATGATGAAACTTTATAAAAAGATTATAGATCACAGAGGACATTTATTGTTATAAATCAGCAGTATTATGGAAAGTCTTCTCTATAATCTCTATTATAAAATACCAAATAAATCATCACACAAGTCAATTGTGATATAAATAAATAATTGCAGACATTATTATGTTATCCCATCATACATTTCTCATCATAAAGAATATGTCTAATTTTATAAATCTTATCAATGAAATGTCAGAAAATAGTGAAACATCTCTGTTATAAATCCCCACAGCACAAACACATGAATTCAAATGTCTTGTTTTAATAAACCAACATGTTTAAATATATTGATGAGATCCAAAACACACCCTGTCCTCCACTCTCTGTCTCTGCTGCTGCCTTCAGGATCCCTGTTCTTATTACAAATGCTCATCAAAAACACTGTCTGTCTATTCACAATAGAATTCACAGGGCAAAACATTTCATAACTATAAAACCTTCCAAAATAAATATCAATATAAAACTAACTTCTGTGATGACTCCAGGGAAGAGTTCTTTAACCCACAGCTGTTTAAATCAAGACGTGGCCTGGTTTGATGCATCTGAATATGAGAAGTCTGTGCAATCAATTTAAATTAGACCAAGTGGAAATTCTACTATGACAGACTGAGCCAGACATCCTGGTCCTAACAGAAACCTGGCTCAAAGACAACATACATGATTCAGAAGTTTCCCTGCATAACTACAATCTATCCAGAAGAGACAGAGCTGGAAGGAAAGGGGGTGGTGTGGCTGTATACGTCAAATCATGTTTATCTGTTACTGTACTACAGAATGTCAGCATACCTCATTCCTTTGAATTTATGGCTCTTAAATCAACCTATCCAGTAATCATTTCATCCATGTTGTTGGTGCATACAGACCACCCTCAGCCATCCCCAGTGCAATCAATTCATTAGCCCACCTCATCGCTCAGTACAACAAATCAGAGACGCTGGTCCTGGGTGACTTTCATTTAAACTGCTTGACATCTGACTCAGATCATTTAAAAGACATAAGTGATCATCTAAATCTGACACAGTTGATTAAAGAGCCAACCAGACCTAACCTGAAGAACCCCAAAAACTCCTCACTGATAGATTTCATTCTGTCTAACAGGAGAAACACAATCACTGTTTCTGCTGTTTTTGCCCTTGGCATCAGTGA
This sequence comes from Centropristis striata, assembly GCF_030273125.1. NCBI lineage: Eukaryota > Metazoa > Chordata > Actinopteri > Perciformes > Serranidae > Centropristis > Centropristis striata. The sequence goes on along the minus strand of NC_081527.1, from coordinate 3,105,936 downwards.
CCACTGCCCTGTAGCCTGTGTCAGAAATGGAAAAATGGAAAAATCATGCTCCAAAATTATACTCAAAAGAAACTTCAAACACTTCAACGAGGAGGCTTTTCTCTGTCACCTTGTTGCAATTAACATTCACCACACGCATAAAATACCAAATATAGATTCAGCTCTGGATTATTTTACAAATTCCTTTCTGTCACTTACCAATAAACACGCACCATATAAGAAACATAGAGTTAAAAATAGAACAAGCCCCTGGTTCACCACTGAACTAGCACTGATGTTCAAAGCAAGAGACAAAGCGTGGGCCACAGCAAGGCTCAGTGATGAGGCAGCTCACTGGCTCACATTCAGAAAACTAAGGAACAAATGCACTTCCGCCTTAAGAAAAGCTAAAGCTAATTATCACATTGACTTCATCTCCAGCTCTTTTACAAACCCATCAACATTTTGGAGAGCAGTTAATATAGAGAAAAACAAATCATGTGCATCTATTCCTCCTTCTATCACATCAGATAACTGTATAATAGATAAACCAGCTGACATCTGTGATGCTTTCAATGCACATTTTGTTGCTGCTGGAAACCATTTTGATATATTATATCCTGGTCTTACTGGTCAGCTGCTGCCTCATGTGTCTCCAAACCACCACTGTTCAAACCACACCTCCCTGTTTACACTGCAACCTTTTACGTCTCATGCTGTTATCAAAGCACTTCAGGGTTTAGACTGCAAGAAATCAACAGGTGAGGATCAAATAGATCCTTATTTTTTAAAGCTTGCTGCTCCTCATATAGCAGACCAAATGACATACCTGTTTAATCTGTCCATTTCTTCTGCTGTTATCCCTCAGGTATGGAAATCAGCACATGTTGTCCCACTACATAAGAGTGGTGATAAATCAAACCTCAACAACTATCCACCAGTTTCCAAACTGCCCTGTCTCACTAAGGTTCTAGAATCTCTGGTCAACAATCAGCTCCAAACATTCCTCTCACTAAATGATGTGCTGAGTCCCCTACAATCTGGTTTCACATCAAAACATAGTACACTTACTGCTATTACATCTGTTACAAACAATATTATATGTGCCATGGACAAAGGAAATGATTGTGCCGCCCTCTTTGTAGATTTATTAAAAGCATTTGATACTGTTGACCATGCTCTGCTAGTACAGCGTGAAGAAATCACAACACAAGAGATTTCTGAATGGAGTCTGGTTTGTGATCTTGTGCTAATGTTAAATGTTAAAACAGTCGACAAATTCAAAATAAGCACGAGACAACCTCTTTTCCTTTATGTAACTTTTATTAAGAAACTTTTCTCAATCAAATAAATATAATAAATCTGGAATATGTTGTAATAATAATAATGTAGTGAACTCAAAAACCTTTTTTGTCCAGTTTACACATTTCAGTTACATTCAAAACTCTGTGTGTGTGTTTGTGTGTGTGTGTGTGTGTGTGTGTGTGTGTGATCATCATCATGTGGGTACCTGCACTTCCTGTGACTAACCACAGGGTGGCGCTCTCTGTCTGTGATAAAGTTCAGTTTGTATCACACAGCCATGTTGTTAGAGCTTATTTATGGCTGTGACTCCTTTCTAACACCGTAAAGAGACATGTGATGTCACATGTGATGCAATATGTTTTCACCTTGAAAATGATCCAACTGTTCAGAATTATACCCTACGTAATAGAAGAAAAATCTGTGGAAATAATATGAAATGTATCATGACTGTTCCCTCAACGTCTTAAAGGAACAGACTGACATTTGTCTCACAGTGTTATTCCATTTAAAGGGAAACTGACAAAGAATGTTCACAAAGTATTTCATCATAAAATAAGCTGCTGTTTGACTTATTTTCATTTAATTGATCAAATTATTTAAATAAACTCAAACAATAGAATACAATAAAATAGTAAATGGATAAAATAGATCAATAACAAAATGGATACTAGTAATGAAAATAAATAAATACATTGATAATAATAATTACAAAAATAGTAATAGTAATTATAACAACATTAATACAACAGTAATAATAAAAATAATTATAATAACAATAATTATCATTACTATTATAAAACCTGATTGAAAACAAGCCAAATATAAAATAAATTAAATACAATTAAAGGGAAAACTGGCAAAAAATATTTCAAAAAATATTTGATCATAAAATAAGCTGCTGTTTGACTTATTTTCATTTCATTGATCAAATTATATAGATGAGCTCAAACAATAGAATATAATAAATAGTTAAATAGATTGATATTTTCATCGACAAATGGATGTTAATGATGAAAATAAAAATAGAAAATAGCATTTCAAAAACTATAAATAATGATTATAAACAACAACAATAAAAATAAAAATAATCCAAATTATAATAACAGTTATTATAATAATAATAATTATTATTATTATTAATAATAATAATAATAATAATAATAATAATAATATCATTACCATCAAAAACCAAATTAAAAACTATGAAAAAAGACAAATATAAAATAATTAAATTAAATTAAAAAATGAAATACACTAAATAATTAGACTACAAACAAATAAATGGAGCTCTATTCAAAGCCAGACTAAAACAATAAAAGACAATAAATAAATAGATGAAACTAAGGAGATGTTGAGTTTCCTTTTAAAAATCTCTCCATTCTCTGCTGCCCTCAGGTCTTCAGGAAGGCTGTTCCAGAGGCGTGGACGATAGTAAGAAAAGGACGCCTCATAGTGGGTTTTGGTTCTGACTTTAGGGATTATTAAAAGGCCACGAGCAGAAGACCTGAGGGTTCTACAGGGTTCATACGCTAAAAGCAACTCTGAGAAATAAATAGGACATAAAACATGAAGAGCTTTATAAACAATCAAAAGGACTTTAAAATCAATTGTGAAGCAAACAGGCAGCTAATGCAGAGACTTTAAAACAGCTGAAGACTCTGTTTAATATTAGTGTGAAGACACAGGAAAGTGAGGTGCTTTGAAGCAGCCTTATCTCTCCACCACAGGGGCTGATGGGAGGTCTGAGGACCTGTTAGAAACCACGTGGCCCTCGTCTGATCTCGCAGCTCCTCCTTGTTTGGCCTCAGCTGCATCAGAGCGCCACTTCTCCCCAGGTTCACCAGAGGAAACACCGCTGCACAAAATGCTTTTCCTCCCAGCTGCTGCTCTGTGCTGTCTGTGCTCAGGTGAGTGTTTCCAGCCAATCAGGAGCCAACAAACTCCACCTTTAACAAACACTGTCACACTCACCTTCATCTACCTGTCTGTCTCCACACAGCGCTGGCTGCCATGGCAACACAGCTGCTTCAGGAGGATTTAACATGGACCAGGAGAGTTGGTGAAAGAGTCTCCTTCAGCTGTCGAGGCACTGAACAGTGTGATAGCTATTATGTATGGTGGTACCAGAAGAGAGACACAGAAACATTCACAGTGATTCTCGATATTAACATGGATGATGGTGAAATAGATAAAGATTACAATCATCCTCAGAAAGATGATTTCTCAGCTGTGAATAAACAGAACGGCTGTGAGTTGCAGATTCAGAGCGTTAAACTAACTCATTCAGCCACCTACTACTGCTCCTGTCAGAAGCGTGTTCCCCACAGTGATAAAATATCCCTGCAGCCTGTACAAAAACCTCCAGATGAACAGATGTCAAACAGTGTCTGTGACAGGAAGAGAGCAGTAAACCACAGCCCAGGTTCACATATTTCACCTCCATCTCAGCCAGAGTCACAAACACACTGAACTGAGGGATTTATTTTCTTTACTGCTGTCAGGATTTATTTGATATGATATTTATTCATATTTTTATCAGATATTCCAGCAGGTTTATTGTTGTTCCACACAGTGAGGACAAACTAGCAACACAGAGACACAAAGATAAAAGAAGTGAAAGAGAAAAGAGTCAAATGAATATTACAAATAAACTGAGTAAAAAACATTAAGAAGTCTTGTTTGAAAAGCAGTTTGTCATTGAAAACATGATGAAACAAAAAAAAGCTTCAACATTTTGATAAAGATTAAAATCCTCTGCTTTGACCTGCTGCAGGAATAAAGTCCGTTCCTCCTCACAATGCTGACCTGCTTCCTGTGGCTCCTTCACAATAAAAGCTTTCTTCCATCACATGTTGGAACAGATTTGAGCAGATCATTTCACTTCAGTAAATGATACAAGTGAATTGTAGGATTTGTGACAGTTCCCCCTCAACAGAGATTTGGTAAATGTATTTGGATTGAATGAAGGTTTTTCTCTGTGAGCAGTGGGACCTTTGGCTCCGTCTTTACATCCAAACAAAACTTTGATCCAGAACAAGAGAACTGTTGGCCTGATTTCTATCACATCTACAGTGGATGTTTATGGTCCCCAGAGGATGAATCCTCATATTTATACAAGTTTTAAGATCTCATTTTAACTGCTAATCAACAGAGAAATGTCTCATGAGCGTATGTGACAGAATATTAATATACAAGATATTTGAAGGTTTGAAAACAAAGAATAATGATATTAATGTCAAAGCCTATATACATACATCCAAACACTGAGATCACTTTTAGATTTCAGTTGGCAACAAAACTTTTCAAGCAATAAGGTTCATTCTGGCTTTATATTTTTGACCTTCAGGTCAACAGAAATATTTGAGTGTTTACAATATTTGTCCTAAAGTTTAGTTTGAGTTGTTCACTGTTTGTTTGTGTGAACAGTAACTCTGGTCTCATGTGTTGACCTGATTTAAAAAGTAGGAGGATAATAATAATAATAATAATAATAATTATTATTATTATTATTATTATTATCATTATTATTATTATTATTATTATAATCATGGGCTCTTCACCCCTAAAACTTGGAGTAAGAAATGTTGTTATCCTAAAATTTTGTTCGTCTTTGACAAACTTAAATGATGTCCAAAACAAACTCTGTAGTTTGTGGTTTAAATGTTAAGGATGAAAATGAAAACACCCCCGCTTAGCAAATGGTATCATCCTCCTCTCAGCCGCTCCCTCTGCACCGCTCCGCTGGCCGACCGGCATCCAGCGACACACGCAGAGTGAGAATCCTTTAGTTGTCGTGTTGGGAATCAACTAAGTAAGTTGCTCCAGCTCTGTCTCATACTTCTTTCCTTTTACCTGGAGTTGTTCACATTCAGATACCATATCGGAGAGTACTGGAGTCCAGGCACCGTTTTCCAGTTAGTTAGCCCGGTTAGCTTCGTTAGCGCCATTAGCGCAGCTACAGTCAAACTGGAGCGGTCCGTTTATTAAACAAAAGGAGCAGTGCCACAAATTAACTGTGTACCTGTGAAGTGCGTACTTGTGTCTCTTTTGTAAAAGTTCATCGTTACTTTAGAGACATAATTTGACGTCACGAACGTCTTTTTCTGGTCCGTCGTCATGGAAACATGACTCCCTGTCAGGGCATTTGGACCAGAGTGAAAACAAACGACATAATCACTGTATAATACCAGTATGTGTGAAAACACTCACTGTGGCTTTTTAAATGAATTGTTATTTATTCCTCGTTTATATTTCATATTTTTCAGTTGTGTCTTACTGTCAAAGTAGACAATAAAAAATAGTTAAATGTTTTTCTTTGCTGTATTTATTCATGTTTTGCAGAGGATTTAACCTGAACCAGACTTTGCAACAATAATAATCACATTACATTCATGCAGACGTAGTAGTATATACTACACACACACACACACACACACACACACACACAGTAGGTCTATACATAGGCTATTTATAACACAAAGGTATGAGATGTGTGAAAGATAACTCCTACACTGTAAAACCCGACAAGTTCATATAACTCAAAAAAATTGGTGAAACTGATTACATCGAAATTTTCTAGTTTCACTTACTCAACTTTGTGTGTTATATTGACATTTTAAATTAAGTAGCTTTAACTAAATTATTTTCAGTGGACTAACTAAATTTTTTAAGTTACACAAACATTCTTGTTTAAGTACTTTTTACTTGGTATTTTGTTTTCACAGTAAGAACAGAATTAAGTATGGCTTCCTTAAATATTTTTTATTACCTTTAACATAAAAAATTTAAGTTGTCTGTAAGAAATTATTCACTTAATATGTACTTAACTGTTTTAAGTTAAATTAACACTGCACAAAAACTCCTATATAATTAAAAACATTACTTAATTTAAAAGCAAAACTGCAAGTTAGTTTACCTTGAAACATTTTATGTAATCAGTTTCAAAAAATGTTTTAAGTAGCTTTAACTAAAAAGCCCCAAATACATATGTTTTGAATAGAAAAAAATATATCACATTTGAAATGCCAGAGCAAATTTATTGAGTAACCACAATTAAACAGTGTCGCAAATGGAGGATTACATTCCAAAAATAGTACAAGGGCCTTGCAAGAAGACTTGAGGACTCCTAATCACTTTGTTACATAAGGACTTATCAAAAACAGCTGCCAAACGGTAACATTAAAAATGCAAGCATTATTTAAAACACAGTCCAGAACCTCAAAACAATGTTTGTCCTATGACCTGTTTTTTTTATGTGTTTTATATGGAAAAAAAAACCCTTTTTATTTTCCATGCTCAACTCTTAATATTTTGCTGAACCCTAATTACTTCAATACTTTAAACACTTCCATAAACGTTATCCAACTTTGGCATCCAAAATGTATCCATTACATCTTCCAAAACTTAAAAAACTGCCTTTAAAAAACCCCAAAAAACAATCACTTTGTGACAATATGAATGAAATCCTCTGTCACACATTACACATTATTCAGACACTTTTAGACATTTCCATAAAACTTTGTGTACAAATGTTACAACCTAAATGTACATAGTACATTCAATAACACAACTAAAACCGGGCCTGAGCAATGTTGTGAACTTTGTTTACATATTAGGATCCCTCCACAATCAGCAAGTCATTTTTAAGGGTCAGCACCCGAGGCCTCAACTTCCCATCATCCAGGCCCATAAGTACTTTCTGGATGAAGTCAAACGTGTTTGACATGCCGTTTGGTTAACTTAGATGCAAGGCATAAAAAAGTGCAAAAAGTGTGACCAATGCCTCAGCCATTTTGGAAAATTCCATAACTATGTTACCCTCAAGTACAATTGCAGTCTTCTCTGGGCAGAAGAATGTTGCATCTGTTGAATCTGCACTGATCAACAGGATCCCTACTGGTAGATCTTCAGTGATTGGTTCATCAGACTTCGCCATCTGAAGACAACAACAGAGAACTGTTATGTGAGATAACCTGAGCTATCTCCCAAAGCTGTTTGCAGGCAATTCATCAGTAATGAAGACAGAAAACAGTCAGATAGAACCATCCAAAACAATAATCACAATACATAAATGCAAATGGTTTCTCAGGTCAGTCGCAGGTCACAGTCAATATAAAATGTGGAACAGATTTATATAAAATTATTTATGTAAAATGTAGAACAGAATGTTTTGTCTCCCAGCCTGAAATTTGTTCATTTTACCATGTTATAAACAAAAAATTTGATCTTCAATTGACTAAATATTTTCCATTGTCATTGTTGCAAGAAAAAAATAAAAAAAATAGTAATAAATAGAGATTCTAAATGTTTTTAAATGGAATGAAAAATTCAGACTTACACATTTATTTTTATTTTTTAAGCTAAAGAGCTGCATTTCAAAGGCATCCAAAGGAATAAATCATGCTCAGCACTTGAAATGAATTAAATATAGTTGGAATTTACTCAGCAGTTCGCACAATATTAAAGATGCTATATGTTGTATATGCCTTTTTTTATGATTTGAATCCATTGTATACCTTACATTATCTATACTACTTATGGAATTACTTATTGCCTGCAACAAGAACCTGAATGCAATCTGGTCAGCAGAAGAGAAGAAACATTTGCTGAAAAAATTCTCACAGACAAGGTCCATATCTAGTGATATAGGTTGAAACATAAGCAAATATATGTCTTTTTTTATTTCATTTTTTAATTCTTTTTTTTTTTCCTGCATTGCAGCAACTTAAACAATGTAACAAAATAAAAATAAATACCAGTAATTGTATTGTATTGTTGCAGAGCAAATGCTTAATTGTACTTACATCCCAAAACTTCAGAAATGTAGAGTCATCTTCATGAAGATAAGCTGGGAGGGCACGAAGGACAGCAGCCCGTTTGATGTGAACATCAACTTGTTCCTTGCGTGTAAGAACAAAACAGAATAACAGTAACTAAACAGATATGAATTATTATATATCTACACAAACACATACACCGACATAGTACAACTTTTAAGCACCAACAATCTTAAGCAATTGACCTGGTGGTCATAAGCATCAAAGAGCTGACCCAGAGTGTCAGCTACTTTCCCTGTGCGTGCAGCTCTCTTTCTGAACAAGCTCTGGGGGGGGGGGGGGGGGTGGGTCGACTAGTCACCGACTATTGAAACGATTAGTCGACTAATCGGATAATTATTAATTTTTTCTTAAATGTAGCATGAAGTTGCTTTAAATATGTGGCAAAAGATAATAAACACAAGAAAGATGGGTACTTAAATGAAAAATGCATCTTTTATTCAACAATTCAGCTGCTGATTCATACAAAAAATAAATAAACCTCTGTCCATTTTTTCTGGACAGGAAAATGTGTTTTATAAAACTGTATTTCTGCTCCATCAAGTGGGTGGAACTGGTTCTGGGTTCTGGATGTAGTCTGGGTTGAACTGGGCTCACCTGTTGGAACCTCGTATCACAGACCAGCACCAGTACTGACTCAGTGAGGAGCCTGTTGCTGCTGCACATCTGCTTCTTCTGCAGAAAGGCTCCATGCTGGCTCTCTGCTTCAGACTGCATGCATTTAATTTAAAATATGTTCGTCAGACATAACGTTAAAGCTCTCTTTTAAAGCCAAAAAAAGCGCTTATAAACAAAACGTATCGGCTGAATGTTACTTAAATCTTACCGAGACGAGTCAGACTCCGTTTGGTTCAACTGCCCGACGTGCTTTCTATTTAAATGCTCGTGCATCACCGAGGTGCTGCTGTGATACGCAGGTCTGCTTTGCAAACCTTGCAAGTCATTTTTTTATTGGCCGTATCCAGGCTAAAATGCTCCCAAACTTTCTAAGTTTTGGTACGTGTAGCTGTGTTGGACGCCGCAAGCGCGTACGTTACCGCTCGCGCTCGGAAGAGATTGTAATGAAGTGAGATGCCTCACTCTGTTGGAAAAACACGTCTGGCGACGATAGTCGACAATGGAATTCACTGTCGACTATTTCTATTACCGATTTTTGTCGACAACGTCGACGAATGGTTGCAGCCCTAATGTATATGTGGCCCTGTAAGGAGATATAAACAGCAACAAAGCATTCCTGAATACTGCCCAGTACTGCCAAACATTGACCTTGAACTGTTTCAAGTTTGGGGGAAAACATCCATACCACTACACTACCAAATCACACTCAATGGTATTCACTGCAAACCTGAATGGATATTTTCAGCTTATCACTGACAAAGTCAGTCTGACGAATGAAATTGAATACATGTGCCTAGATAGATTTACTTAAAAAATATTGTTTACCTGTGACTCTATTTTAAGAGCAGGCCAGCGTTCCAGGATCTCTCCAACAGGTAGGTCATCATTTATGACCTCTTTGCGCCGTAGGCCAAGCCATGGTAAAATTAAACGATTTTCTCATCAATTGAAAACAATATTCTCATCAATTGAAAACACTTGTGAAACAGGTTTTAGATTAATTTGATTGTGGTGCATTAATTTACATTTCAGCAACTATGCAAAACAAATATCGAAAAAAGCTTAATGTTTGCCGATAACATACCAGGTTGAAGACTCTGTATGTCGGCCTGTTGCTTCAGCCTTCAGAGAAAAAAGAATGACATTTTAAGCAAGATAATACACTTTCAACAAAAGCATTATGTACAATATCTTTGAAGTATTACATTGATTAATGTAATAACCTCACACAGTGTGAAATGTCTTAATCCCAAACTTATTAAAACAGGTTTATGAACATATTTCACTTTACTCAGACTTAAGTTCTTGCTAATCTATAGATATTGTGACAAATGGAAAATGTAAACAGTTCTTATATCTCTAAACCAAGACATAAAAGGGTATTGCTACACTCTCAGGTTAAGAAGAGAGATAGTATCTATTTTTTATTTATTATTATTTGTTTTCAATAAAATCTTATTTCTGTTTGACAGTCGGAATGACCTTAACCATGCAAAGACTGGGAACACTTGACCGCTGGACTGCGGTTATTTTTCCACACTGATTACAAGCCAGTTTACGTGCGTTACAAAAAAACAGAAATGGTCCGGTAAAACGTGAAATTGAAACTGATGTGACCTTAACTTTAAAGTTAAACCCTCCATACAAAACATTAACATTCAGTAACCGTTAAGCCGAGACATGCCCGGACATGCATGCCGATGAAACATGCAGTTCCAGTCAACATTGTGTGGTAAAATCAACTTTATGAAATTTACCAGACAACTTTCTACACAAGACAAAATTTCCACTTTGACATAAAAATCGCACAAGTCCACTTTCTAATTCCTCTTTACATGTAAATTAGCTAACAGTTAAGTGAGGCATTTACAAATTAAGCTAGCCAAATCACATTTAACGGACAGATACAAATAACTGCAGACAGCCCGAATGCACACCGTTAAAATATGGCGCTTAAACAACTCTTAACTTAACAAATTAGTGCTCCCAAAGCGAATATGAAAATAACGGAGGTCAGGGCGGTGAGGGCGGTCAGCACGGCGTTCACTGTTAGCGACTCTTGCTGGGAAAGTTGCTTCGTTCTCGGCTTTTCTTGACGAAGCGAGTAGCGGTAATGGCGGACTTTCCGACAGGCTTGGAGAAGAAGGACGCGCGCACGTGACGTGACGTCATCAAGTTTACTGTCAAACTATTTGAGTACAGTGACTAAAATAAATGAAAGCGGTCGAGTACTGTTAACTTAAAATTACAAATGTGTACTAATGACTCAGAAAATATGTGGTGTATTAACTTTTTAAATTTTTTGAGTTAGCACAGATTATTTAATTTAACAAGCTTTTACTGTACGGTCTCTCTCTCTCTCTGTGTGTGTGTGTGTGTGTGTGTGTGTGTGGTCGACAGTTCTTTAAAAGAAAAAAGACAGATTCAGGTGAGAGACTAGGGACAGTCCATAATGATCTCTGTCTTGTTTTTTCTTCTTCTGAAGCGTGTTAAGCTAAAGTAACAGATAATATAAACCAGCTATCTGTATGTTGTATCAAATTACTTATGTAGGAAATGGTCTGCTACAATATATTTGTGTATGATTGTCAGTGCCAAGGGAAAGAGAGAAAGATAGAGAAGGAGAAAGGGAAAGGGAGAGCACGCAGGAAGAACCAGGTGAGAAAACAACAACAATAAATTGATATATAGTGAATAGTGGCGAGCAAAACAGTAACAACTCATACTCCTATTCTAATTTATTGGCATTACTGTAGGTGGCCGATATTTTGCATTTTGTTGTCCAAGTAGCTGTTACTTTGTTCAGTAACAATAAAGTTCAATCTAATCTAATCTAAAAAAAAAAAAGTCTGTTGTGCTTTTACAGTCAGGAGAGTCAGTGTGGATGTTAAAGTCTCCTAGGAGGAGGACAGATGGGGAGACTGAAGACAGTTGTGTGAAGAATTCTAAAAATCTGACAGAAAGGTTGGGTTGGGTTTGGGTGGACGGCAGATAATAGCAATGATGAGGTTTTGGACCGGGGAGTTTAAATGGCAGATGTTCAAAAGATGGTGCAGCAATGATGGAGAGTGGCCGAGGGTTGAGGTCTTGGTGGTGTTTTCCTCCTCCTCGGCCCTTAGAGCGAGGGATGTCCATGTATGAATATCCAGCAGGGAAGGTTTGGTTTAGTGTGAAATATTCCATGGGTTTTTGCCAGGTTTCAGTCAGACAGAGGAAGTCTAGTTGTTTGTCACTGATGAATTCATTTAAGATGAGGCTTTTATTGTTGAGGGATCTTGTGTTGAACAGGGCTTTTTTCAGAGGCTTTTGTTTTGAAGTTTGCATGGAGGAAGTGGGTACTGGGCGAAGGTTGAAGGCATTCACGTGGTGGTTCTCCTGATGACGTGGTGAGTTGTTGTGGTGACAGAATGAGGAAGTGCAGCAGCTGTCGTCGGTCCAGAGAGATGGGACGGGAGCCTCTATGGGTGTAGTGACGGCGTCGTAGAAGTCCAAAGTGTTTTATTGCGGTGATAAGTTGGTAACTCTGGTCTCATGTGTTGACTTGATTTAAAAAGTAGGAGGATCACAACTCTTTCTCCTTCAAATCAAAACAAGACTACAGAGCAACACACACTGGCTGTGTGGCCCAGCGTCCTGTCATTGGACGCACACACGTCATAAATCAAAGTAATGGACAATTTAAAGACGTGAGCTGATGATGGTGTTTGATAAAAACTGACCAAAGTCAGTAGGGTTCATCCTCTGAGGAACATGAACGTCTGAACCAACGATCCACGGAGACACTCTGCTAATGTGTCTAAAAAGGACATAAAAGAAGAGACAGTCATGTTAATATGAACATTAGAGAAACACATCATGGAGCTGAAATATGATACTGCTTCATAATGTGGACTGGTTCACCTCAGCTGACACATTCAGCAGCAGACAGGTTTTTGTACCAGTCTTTCTCACTGTGGGAGGCAAACGGTACAGGATCTTTGGCTCTGGAACTAAACTGTTTGTAGGTAAGAATAAACTTTCTTTTTCCTTCAGTTGTTTTATTGACAATATCTTTGAATGAGTTTCTGCAGCTTGTGACTTTTTTCATCATTAGTAGAGAATTCTTGCAGCCATGCAGCTATTGTTACATAAAAAAAGCTTCATAATTCCTGAAAAGATGTTTAAATCTCACGGCACAACTCAAGTTATTCTTTATTTCTGCAGGAGATGAAACTGATTCATATAGAAAAAGTTTGATATTGGAAATGTTACAAATATACAGTATTTGATCCTCTCAGTAATTCAGCAGCGCCTCTTGTTTTTATTAAACAACACACTATAACTATCACTACAATTGTGTTTTATATGATGATAAACATGTCCTAAAGATATATTTATCATACTGAATATGATATGTCGATTAAATAGAACGTATAGAGACTAATGAGTCATTTCTATCTGTGATACAGGATGATATCTAAAGGCACACACTTTTATCTTTGTGTCAAAACACAAAATAATTATAAATTATATATAAAAACCTATAAAACCTTTAGGAAAATATAGATCAATATAATGTGTTGTTTTAATTTTTATGTATTATTATTTATTAATATTTTGATCTGTTTATTTAGCATAAAGAGTAAAATATACAGCGGAAAACGTGTGAATAATTTTAACACAAATTTAGTTGCTGTATTATATTTTATGAGCTCATGTTAAATTCTGTCATGTTATTTATATGATCATTTAATTTTTGATTAACTCAGGGTCCTTTTTTCATGTTCAACAGTGATTTTATTCAATTTGGAAGATGCAGAAATTTAATTTTATTTGGGTATCAAAGTTTCCATTTTATTGTATAAAGTGCAATTAAAAAGAAATCTGATTACATATTTTTGTAATCCAGTAGATCAAGTTACTATAATGACAAAAACTGCCGTGAAATTTCTGTTCAGCAGCTGAATCCATTTCAGAGTGATCTGCCCCAACCTGCTGATATTATATTATATTATATTATATTATATCATATTTTGTTATAATATATTGCATTATATTACATTATATTATATTATAACATATAAAATATTATATTACATCAAAATATATTACGTCATATTATATATTTTATCTAATTTTAGATTATATTGTATTATGTGGCAGTTTTTATTCACATTTGACAGAATCAAACATTGGCGCAAGAACTTAAAATTGCAAGAAAACAGTTTGTGCCAAATATAATAAAATATATAACAGATAGAAATGGTGATAATGCATAGTATAAAAATACAAAATTATTGACATCATTAAAACGACAATTGCATTTTATTGAATATGTAATTTATAATCATGTGTAGAAAATGATGAAGAAAAACTGTTTTACACTTTCACAATAATATAATATTTGACTTCATCCTAAAGGATCAAGACCGTCTTTTTATTAAATTATATTGTTATTATAATTTAATAAAAAATTAAAAACTATAATGTATATGTTAATGTAATATGTTATTTTATATTAACATATATTTTAAACCTGACACTGACAAATTTGGACATTTTCTAAAATGACAACAAAACAGAATGAGATAATTTTCAGATCCTTTCTGAAATATATTCAATTAAAAACTGGACAAAGAAAATATATTTAATTTTCAAATGGATATACAGTGATTTTGGAATTTGATTTAAAATGTATTTCTAATTATGTTTTACACATCATGCAAACTTTATATTATATTATATTATTATGACATTTTAATATCATATTTACTTTATTTATTTTATTAAGTGGACATTTTTATTCACATTTGACAGAATCAAACATTTTTGCAGGAAGTTAAAATGCCAATGAAAATAGTCATAAAATGATTAATGTCTTGATTTGTTCCTATATAAATTGTAAAAGGTTTATTGTGGTAAATATGTGGTTAATATCCCAGACGAGCCCCCATTTAGTCATAACCCGACTCCTGGGCCATGACAAAAATGGGAATGGACACAAAGAATGATGATAAATTAAAGGAGATTTATTGTGATAAAGTAAAGAAATCAGTCCAAATGTGGAGTGTGTCAGTCAGTAACATCAGTAATGTCAATGTGAGTGAATGAACACAGACTTAAAGCAAAGCCGCCATCCTGTGGCTCCTTCAAGGACACTAACAAAAAGCAGTAACTGGGAGCCTTGCCTCTTAATAAGTAGACACTGGACTGGAGCGTCAACATTCAATATATTGTGTTCCCTAACATGAAAATAATATTTGACATGAAGGTAAATATGTGCTTTATTTAAAATGTGTCATATATAAAAATACATTTCCATTGTATGAAGGTACAAGTCATCATTATATGAAATGAATTTCTATAGGTAAGAAAAATTAATGGTAAATAATGTGAAATGAAAGATGTGATCTTGTGTCCTGCTGCTGTCGAACTTCAGGTGAGCAGGTAGTGAAGCCCGTGGTGAGCGTGTACCCAGCAGCACCCAGAGCCCACCTGGAGGGGAAGAGCTCCCTGCTGTGTCTGGCCTCAGCCATGTTTCCTCCTCTGGTCCGCTTCTCCTGGAAAAGACGAAAGGAGAACGGTCCTCTGGAGGAGCTGCCCCCTGCTGAGGGAGAGCAGCTGGAGCTCAGAGAGTCGGGACGCACCGCCGCCATCTTGCTGCTCCGTCAGCAAGAGAGCAGCACGTATAAATACCGCTGCTACGTCCAGCACGAGGGGGGCCAAGTGGAGGCCCCAACAGAACAAGGTAATGAAGGCTCGCTGACTGTGTTCAGCAGTGATTCAGCTTCATGTGGAGACGCTGTCAAAGAGAGCAGAGGAGCAGAGGACTGACATTTCTCACTGCAACTCCAAACATTTCACTCCTTTTCTGTTTCAGAGGTTCCAGGGACTTTGGTCCAGGATCAAGTCTTCCAGTCTCAGTGCAGGGTGATGCTGCTCTGCCTGCTGTACACAGTGCTGATAGTGAAGAGTCTGGTGTTCTGCTGTGGACTCGTTCTGCTGATGATCCTCAGAAACAAGGGACCGTCCACCAACTGCACACATGCTGACTGACTGTTTTCTGCCTTTTCTCACCATCAAATCTCATCAATTCATCTCATTCATCACGCTGATCAGTATTCACAAATTTCAACGATGACGTGTTGTGCTTGTTTTGTAAAAGGAAGATACCGTCATCCTAAAAATATAAATACATATATACACGTGTATATATATGTAGTTACTAAGTGTACATTTTGTCTGTTGTTATTTTGATATTTTAGTGAATTTCCACTTTGAATTGCGACCTGTATAATAATAGAGATTTATTCTCAATCTCAGTTTTCTGTTTCTTTGATTCATTTTAATCAAGTTTGTCAAATTCTTTCAGTGAAACATTCTCAATATAGTGAAAAATCACAGTATGTCTGTTTTTGAAACCTCATTGTTTTGATGTATTTCAGTTTAACTTCAGAGCAAATAATCAGAAACAGAATCTCTTGGATATATATAGTATTGTTCAAATTACACAGTTAATTATCTAATTATGTCAGAGGTTCGTTGAGACAATACTTAAGAGTATATTCTGAAACAAGTCTTTAAAAAATGATTTACTACTGATGTCTGGAAAAAACCCTCAAGAACTTCACTGGAGACGGTCAGAGTTGAAGGCAACAGAGTTTATTCTCAAACAAGAGTTTAAACTATAATCTTCCCTCCTACTATCTGGGGAATTATTTTTTAAATTATCACTTTTTTTCCCGGTTACAAAGCTCTTTTATTATTGTAAAAAGAAATTTGGTTTCACTGTAGTTAAGTAAAGTAAAAAGTATCTATATATCTACATGTATAGAGCTATGGATAAGTAGTAGTAAAATAGCAAAATATAAAGACTTAAAAAAGTACTCAATAGTCAAGTACAAAGAAATTTAATTTTACTTTTTTTATTAAATAAAAAAAACTATATGAAATAAATAAACATTTAAACATTCAAGAAATACATAATTTAATTAATTAATTAATAAGGCAGTTTCAGGAAAAAGCTCAAATGTCACTCGTTAAATTCAATATTTCCAAATGTATGAATATGAATGAAACAGTACGGCCCACTGAGATTACTGGCTTTATTGCTTTATGTCTGTTTATATTGTGGTATGGAAGTATTATTCATCTGTCTAATTATTACGGAATTGTTCAAATTATACAGTTAATTATCTAATTATGTTGGAGGTTCCACTGAGATAACAGTTAAGAGTTTATTCTCAAAGACTTTAAACCAGAATAAACTATCAATGTAACATTTTGCATCAGTTTATATAACTCTAATCTTCCCTCCTACTATCTGGTTAGTCTCAACATTATTTTCTAAAATTAGCAGTTTCTCCCCCGTTACAAATCATTCATATTGTTTTAATTTTGGTGCGCTCCACCTCCATGACCTCATGTGGGGCTGCTCCTACTGAAAACTGAAATTCCCCCCAGAACAAGTTGAACTTGCACTTGCTGTTCTGATCTATTTCTGGTCCTGGTTTTTCAGGGGATTTCCAGAGTGAATCGAACTCTGATCTCCTTCAGTCTTTTTCTTGTTGTTACACACTCTTTGTAGTAATAAATATATCATTTGTGATTAGTGACGATTAATACTCGAGAAATTATAATCTAATGTTTACTGTGTTAATACCACAGTTTTTGTGCAGTTGAGTGTTTTTCTTTTCGTCACTTTATATCAGGAGTTAAATAAAAGTGTTTTATTGGAATAAAAAAAATATGATATACTGTAGGTTATAGATTAGCATTGTAAAATAGATTATTGTATGATTTCAGTCCCATAATTTTTATACAATAAATATCAGTATGCTACTATACTTTATTTTACAGTGTGATAAAAACTCTTGCAGTTATTTTAGAGGTAATTGTACCATGTTATGGAATACAGCATTAATGGTTTATTTCTGTCATTAAGTTCCTGTTCCTGAGACAGTGAGTACTGAGTGCTGAAATCTAACTGAACTTCCTCTAACGATTATTTAACCAGAGTGGACGGTTGTAACTGTCATTGTGTTATTAACGTGAGAAAGGCTGCAGAGCAGAAACCCACACAGCCCGTCTGCTGCAGGAAAGGAAGTGTTGATTCGCTGCCAACAGTTTGTTTTATGAGCCTTAATAACCACTGAGAACAGATTCATATCTGCTGCTGTGCACACTGTTGGGGTTTTCATCTGCCTCCAACCTGAGCAACACTTGTGTGGGTCTCACGGTTCAAAAGTGCTTTTCACAATTATTAATAATTATACTAAAAAAATATTATTTATATTAAATGATATGACTCTGTAAAACAGAGAAAAGAGCCAATTCAATTAAATCAGTCTCATAAAGTTACTAAACTATCAATGTGTGTGTGTGTGTGTGTGTGTGTGTGTGTGTGTGTGTGTGTGTCTGTGTGTGTGTGTGTGTGTGTGTGTGTGTGTCTGTGTGTGTGTGTGTGTGTGTGTGTGAGTATGTCTGTGTGTGTGTGTGTGTGTGTGTGTCTGTGTTTGTGTGTGTGAGTGTGAGTGTGTGTGTGTATGTGTGTGTTTGTGTGAGTGTGTGTGTGTTTGTGTGTGTGTGTGTGTGTGTGTGTGTGTGCGTGTGTGTGTGAGTGTGTCTGTGTGTGTGTGTGTTTGTTTGTGTATGTGTGTGTGTTTCTGTGTGTGTTTCTGTGTGTATGTGTGTTTGTTTGTGCGTGTGCATGCGTGCTTGCGTGTTTGTGTTGTCATTAATTTTTTTTTTAATTACTATTTTCTATTTTTTTATTTTCATTCATTAATATCCATTTGCCGATCAAAATATCAATCTATTTAACTATTTATTATATTCTATTGTTTGAGTTTATTTAAATAATTTGATCAATTAAATGAAAATAAGTCAAACAGCAGCTTATTTTATGATGAAATACTTTGTGAACATTCTTTGTCAGTTTCCCTTTAAATGGAATAACACTGTGAGACAAATGTCAGTCTGTTCCTTTAAGACGTTGAGGGAACAGTCATGATACATTTCATATTATTTTCACAGATTGTTCTTCTATTACGTAGGGTATAATTCTGAACAGTACTTTTTTCCCTTTTTCTTTCACAATCAACAGATTATTGTATTGATCATACATGTAAATTAATGTTTGTGATGATGTTCTTCATTTTTCATTTGTTGGCCATGAATTTTGTTCTTTTTTTTGTACAACACTCAGTACAAAAAGTGAACGAGCCATGTCAGAGCAGTAACAGTAAATGACAGGATTTGCAGTAAACGATTTACTGTATTGCAAATGAAAATGACTTACAGTAGAGTAAAGAGGAGGAAAAATCAGCATTTAGCTGTCATTGATTACTGTATTGTCAAATACACAAAAATAAAAAGGAGCAGAAAAAATCACTGTTAAAGAGGAAGAAAAAAAAGCTAATCTGCTCAGTCGTCAGCATTGGGCCACATATTTTCATTGACATCACACCTGATGTCTTCTCCGGCCAGGTATCTTGGGAAGGATCTTTCTGCATGCCTTATCCAGCCCTGGCAGTGGTCAGCTGTGATGACCTGGCATGCAGCAGTCACTGCATCCAACAGGGACATTTGGTCATGTGGATGGTGATGGAAAACTCCTCTATTTGGGTTGAGGAAAGGTGAGTAAGGGGCAAGGAAAAGGGAGATCCTCCTGGGATGGGCATCACACCAAGCTGTGACTGCAGGTGCATGGTGGAATGCCACGTTGTCCCAGGTGATCACATGTTAGCAAGTTACCCCCCAACTCACCCTGTCCCCTCTCCCCCTCAGGTACCAGTCTATCATACAGCTCCTCTACAGACTGGAGAAGGCGTTGGGAGTTGTAGGGGCCAGTTTGACTGTTGTGCAGGCCTCTCTATGTGACAACCCATGGTTGATGAGCTGGTCGATGATGGCAGCTCGTATTTCATCTGTCACCGTATCTCTGGCCCTTCTTTGAGCCCCACCACACATTCTAACTCTCCCTCGAGGCATTTTTCTCACTTGTTTTTTACAAATCCTCCGCCTTGTCCCTTGTCTTATCTTTTGTTCTTTTCCCTCACAAGATCCGCCTATAAATATAGGTGATGTGATTGGTGATGTGATTGAAAAAAGCCCAGCACCTGAACTGGGTGAGACGGGAATCAGAGGTGATCAATGTAATCTTCAATCCATTAGTTTTGAACATGAGGTTTTCTGTTTTGACAAACCGTGTGAAAGCAATTTGAAAATTCACCAGTTAACATCTACTGTTTTGGTTTTGATTGAGCTTGTGTGTAAAAGGAGTTAAAAGTAATTTTAAACGTGTAAAATGTGTGTATTTTGTGTCAAAAGAAGAATAATTGTGGCTGATGTTGTGGTAACTGTGTGAAGAGTTTTGAAAAAGCGTTAAAAGTATCGAACAACGAGTCATAGCGGTTGTAAAAAACTGTATTTATGGCTGTGTGATACAAACTGAACTCTATCACAGGCAGAGAGCGCCACCCTGTGGTTAGTCACAGGAAGTGCAGGTATCCACATGATGCTGATGGTGATGATGATGATCACACACACACACACACACACACACACACACACAGTGAATTACGCAGCATAGATAGTGGCGTTCGCCACACAGAGACAGACAACAGATTATTCTATCAATCCCCCTTTTGACCTCATATCCATGAGGTCAGTTACATCATGTCTTGGTCTTCAGCATTGTCACAGTCATCAGCAGCAGCAACATCAGTGAGCAGTAAAACTTGTATTCCAGAGTGGATTAATGCCATTTGATATGGGGGAGGGGATTTACCTTGGATGACCCTGAGAGATACAAGAGATACAACAGCACCACACAACACCAGGACAGCTACCACCACCATGTTTGTGTCGTCTATGTCATTTCCTCCATCCTGTACCAAACATCTGTCAGTGGATTTACTCCCAAGAGACCTCTCAAGTCTTTAGAAGGGTCTTATATTAGCAGCAGACGGAGGACCTCTGTGTCCTCCTCTAGTGTGGGTGGTCCACTCTCCCCCCTCGGCTCCAGGTGACACAGACCAGAGAGCACTAGAACCAGAGATATCAAGCAGAGCAAAGCAGCTTCATCCAAAGACATCTACCTGGAGGAAACATCCACATTTAGCAGTATATCATGTCAAACACTATTCAGTTCAGTTCAGTTCAGCTTTTATTTAGAACATGTGCGAGTAACACAACAAAGTAAACTCAAAAACAAACAAATCCAATGAGAATAATCAAAACAAAAAAATACCAATAGTCAAAACAAAAGCTATAATGTGAACGCAACATGTCCGAAAAGGAGTAGGATGAAGCATAATATGCTTATTTAAACCTTCTCCACTACTCAATTAACACGTTTTTTCCCCTAAACATACATATTTAAATAATACATATTTACAAAAAAATAGAAAATAAATAGATCAAATAAACAAATACATGAATAATTTATCATTTATGAAAACACCCGGTTGTTAAAGCCCTGTACCTGGTGAAAACCATGTGTTTGTACTGCTTTTTAAACTGGATCATGCTTGGACATTGCTTGAGTCTGTTCCACAGCCTCACTCCACAAACTGAAGACAAAAACGTTTTAATGTTGTACGTGCCCGCTGATGTTTTAGATTGAACTCACCCCTCAGATTATAACCCCCAACTCTGTGAAAAAACAATTTTTGAATATTCCCAGGAAGTAGATTGTTTATTGCTTTGTATTGCAATTGATGATATGAATATGATGTTTCATGAATATATGATTCTCACAGCATATGTGGTTGCTGTTTCCACCTGATATGGACCTGCCCAACGTGGTTCTGTCCACTTCCTTTTGAAGACCTTCAGCCACACCCACTCAGAGGGTCTGACACCCTTACCAGAGCTTTCTGTCTGGAGCTGTCATGTCTCCTGGACCTGTGGAGACAGAAGGCTTCCAGTGCAGTTAGAGGACAGTAAAAGGACTCATGGTCCAACTGTGGTAAGTCCATCTCACAAGTCAATTGTGACAAATATAAATAAAGCAACAAGTTGGGAAATAATTAAAGAACTTTATTAAATTCATTGTAGACATTATTATGTTATTTCATCATACACACATTTACACACATACACATACACACATTTCACAACATCACTTTGTTGGATATTACTTTATTTCATTATAAACTAAATCCTTCGTCCTCCTTCAGAGTAAAAAAAACATGAAAAAGTTCCTCTGAAGTATCACGGCTCAGACTGTAAAACTTTAAAGCCACGTGTCACTGACATGATGTCAAAAACAGCTTTGAAAGGAGAGAAAGAGGAAAGTGAAGTCACAGAGGAAACTCCTGCTGTTTCTGCCGTTGTGTTCAGGGTCTCCACATCCTCCATGCTGTCTACAGTGGCCAGGTCTGTGTATTTCTCTCTGCAGTAACTTTGTGCTTCAGTAAAGTTCTTCTCTTCATAAAAGACATGGTACTGACGTCCAGCACACAGGCCTGTAGAGACACATGCATACTGATCACATTCATGCTATTAATAACTCTTCATACATGTTTTATAGGTGTTTAATTAGTGCAGGTATAAAGTGATGCCCAGCAGTAAAAAACAGAGACTGAGCACATTTTAACTGATTTATCTCTAATACATTTTTTAACACAAGTTAGAGTTGTGACTGATTCCTGCTTCTTTAAGTTCATTGTGTGTTTAGTTAAAAGTCACTCTGACAGAGATCAGAGGACTCAGTTTATAAATGACATCCTCAAACATGGAGGTGACTTTCTTTAACCTTTTCTTACTCCCACTGCTGCCTGAGATCAACCCTAAATGAATAATTAAATAAATGTTTTTGAAACAGCCAGAAACTTTAATATATGTGAAACTTAACAATTATAGCAGGTTACCAACATTAGCCTACTTGAATATTTACTGTGTAATGTGACAGTAATGGTCTTATTGTGTTTTGGGATATTATCGGGGTTTTGATTCTTACATGAGATTAGTTTTTTATTGTTTTATAGTTATATTATTATAACAAGCAACTAATTAGGCCAAGTCAGACTGATTAAAAAAAAAAAGTGAAATAAAGGAGAAAACTCCATCACAGCCTTTTCAGTCAAGAAATGAATCAACCAATTCAACAAGAAATCATAGTCTGATCTGTGTACAGTTGTTTAAGCCATCATATCAACATGATGCTCCATTAGCTTTAATGCCTCAGTTAGTTTAATGAAATAAACTAAATAACTTTACCACTGCACAATCTCTCTCTTCATACATGGAGTAAAAACAAGCACAGAGCTCCTTAACGAGCTCGTTAACAGCCGGCAGCAGGGCAGCCTGTTAGCATCTAGCTAGCTCACCACATGGACTATAAACAAGCAACTCTGGCTTGACAATGGCAATAAAATAAAAAGGTATGCCATCAGAACTTCATCTCACCTTGCTTCTCTTTCCAGAAAGACAAGTGCTATCTCACTGTGTGGAATCATTCTATAATATACAGAGCAACTTAATATTCAAGCAGAAATAAGGTGTAATTTCAAATATTCTTACCTTTTCTCCCAGAAACTCTTCTTTTAAAAGCCCACAGACTCCATTATCCATAACGTTGTCGTTTAATCATTAAATGGCAGGAGTCTGGACCGACTGGGGTTCAACCACGCCCACATCCGTAAACCAGCCAATAGGACGGACCTTGGAATTGACCGGGAAAACCAGCCAATCACAAGGCAGAGGGCCAGATGTGTGTATCAGAAATGTGAATCAAACTGCAGTACCCCACAAGAAGCAGGTGGCGCTGTGTAATACACTGGAATACACTCAAAATCAGGTCGAGTGGTTCATAAGGACTGACGCCCAAAATGAGGAAATATGTTAGTTAGACAAACAACAAACTATCGGCAGAGTCCGCATAATACACTTAGGTCCTCGTAATGTCGGTGCGTATCCATGTGAAATGTCCGTCTATATCACATTGGGGCACACACACACACACACACACACACACACACAGACACACACACACACACACACACACACACACACACACACACACAGACACACACACACACACACACACACACACACACACACACACAAGCATAAACATCACATGGTCTCAATTCCACACTGTAAATAATCTGTTAGATTAGATTTTGTGTAAACCTGACAGAAATAAACAGGTAAAGTGAAAATACATTTTACTGAACAAGAGTAGTGGAAGAACTGGATTTATATTAGTTATGATTAACATGGGGTGGACAAAATAACAGAAACCCCAGTTACTGAAAGACACTTTGTGAAAGAGGATGATTTAAGAGAATATATAACAGAGGTACAGCGTGAAGAAATCAGTGTTATGGAGAATATTTTAACAGATTATTTTAATAATTCATTGATATGGGGGATGACCTTTTTTTTCTTTGTCTGACTTTTTAATGTAATAGTAGTTATAATAGCAGTAGTAGGTGTGAATTATTGAGTTGTTGCAGACACAAGAGGGAAGCAGAGTGAAGGATTTCTTGTACAGTAAATACCCTGGAAAAAGTAAAAGTCCTGCACTGAAAACGTGGATTAAATGTGATACTAAATAATAAATGTGGAGCTATAGAAACAAAACTGAATTAAGAAATAAAATAACTAATGATTTATTGTGTTTCAGCTTGTCTTAACACAAGAGATTTCTGAATGGAGTCTGGTTTGTGATCTTGTGCTGATGTTAAATGTTAAAACAGTCGACAAATTCAAAATAAGCACGAGACAACCTCTATTCCTTTATGTAACTTTTATTAAGAAACTTTTCTCAATCAAATGAATATAATACATCTGGAATATGTTGTAGTGTGTGAAATCATCATCATCATCACCATCATGTGGGTACCTGCACTTCCTGTGACTAACCACAGGGTGGCGCTCTCTGTCTGTGATAAAGTTCTAGTCTGTTCAATAAACATCAGAAGTGGATGAGCGTCTCTGCGTGTGATTATTATAATGTGTGTCGGCTCCTCTGCAACCTAACCTGAGCTGCTAAAAGGAGAAAAAGGATTAGCCACTTCAATTACTTTCTTATAACTATGACATTTTAGCTGGAGGCTTTAAATAAGCCCATGTGGGTTTTCTGCCTCTCCCTGCACTTTACACTATATGTTATCTTTGTCATTTTATGTAATTGTAACTGTGCAGATAAATCAACCTAAACCTAATGTCTCCTCCTGTGCAGTCCCCTTTAGAGGTGAAGAAAGAGAATGAGGAAGTTGGAGTCTAGTTTTTATAACGGCTCCTTTGTTGTCAGAGTTTCTTCCTGATAAATGACGTTGTCACACAGCGGTTAGGCTCATAAACGCCAGGCATCATGTGGAGGAGACTTTCCTGGCTGTGTCCTTCCAGGAAAAAAAGGGACCCCAGATGCCATTTTGAGAGGCTCATGAGAAATGCTGCTTTATTTTCATTCACGTCAGTTCAAATCCACAAATGAACCAAAGTCCACATGTGGCATGATCCCAACAACTGGGACTCTATACACAGGAGAGATGAGAGCCAGATAAATGTTTTTGGAACTGATGGCTGCCAAACTGTCTGGCATGGTAAAGGTGAGGAGTCCAAAGAAAATGCATGGAGCCTCTAGTGTTACGGCTCCACCCACACCCTCCTCCTCTGCTCCTTCACACCCCTCTGTTCCGGCCTCAGCCACTCCCAGCACCTCAGCTCGCTCCCAGCGGGCACTCCTGAGACACAGCTGCAACAGGTTGAGTTGACGAGGTGAATGAGCCGGATCACTGCACACCTGCTGCCACTCTCCAATCAACCCCTCTGCCTACAAGACTCCAGCTCTCCTGCCAGTCATCGCCAGATCTTCCCTGATAGTTACCTGGCAAGTACCTAGAAGAGACGCAGACTCCCTGCGAAGTGTTTGTTGCTGTTGCCTTTTTGCCTTTTGGCTTTTTGACCCTTTTTGCCTCCTTGCCTTGCTCCAACTCACATTCAACCTCTCTTCCCACAGGTCTCCCCTCTCCAGCAGTGATCCGGCTTGCCTGCCTGTCAACCAGCCCAGTCACCTCACCTGCTCTTCACCTCCAGCTCACCTCCGGTTCCCCTCCAGCTCACCTCCAGCTCCCCTCCAGCTTACCCAGCCTTTTCCCCCACATCACCCTGCTAATAAAACCCTGAACTCTACTATATCCTGCCTCCTGTGTTGTGCGCTCGAGCCTCTCCCAGCTGCCCCGTAACAGAAGATCTGGCCATGGACCCAGGCTCGGCAGACACAGGAGAGCGGACCCAAACCCCGCTCCCTGAACCCGCACAGCAGGCTCTCCAGGCCCAAGGGAGAGTTATTTCGGACCACAGCCGTCTCCTCAGGGAGGCTTCGGTTTCTGTCCAGTCCCTGGGTGACCGGCTCCTGGCCCAGGAGGCTCTCCAGCAGGGGCGCTCTTCCCAGGTCCAGAACCTCACATCGATGGTCCAGGCCCTGTCGGAGCAGGTGGCTGCACTTATGGCTGCCATCACCCCCCTGGCTGCCCCTGCCGCAGGTCCACCCTCGTTGGCTGCTCCGCCCCCGGCCCTGCCTTCCGTCCAGCCCCGTGAGCCCAACTTGGCCAGTCCCCGCCCCTTCGACGGGACCTTTTCCCAGTTCCGTGGCTTCATCCTGCAGTGTGAGTTGATATTCTCCCATCAACCCAGCCAGTTCCTCACACCAGCAGCCCGTGTGGCCTTCATCACTAACCTCACCACCAGCGAGGCCCTGAATTGGGCCCAGGCCATCCTCAGCTCTCGCCCAGATTTGTTTGATGACTACACCACCTTCCTCGCTGAGTTCAGGAGGGTCTTCGACCACCCCACTGCCGGGCAGGATGTTGGGGCACGGCTGATGTCCCTTCGCCAGGGGAACCGGACAGCGGCCGCCTTCTCGACGGAGTTTCGCACTCTTGCCGCTGGGAGTGGTTGGAATGACGCTGGGCTAAGGAGCGCTTTTCGTCAGGGGCTGAGTGAGACCATCAAAGATGAACTCATCAGAGACAAGCCCTCCACTCTGGACGAATTGGTGGTCTTGGCTATTGATGTGGACGAGCGCATCAGGGAGCGCCAGCGTGAGAGGCGGCCCCCGACCAGCTCATCACGGCCCTGGAACACCATCCTCGGGGCCTCCCCGCCAAGGGCCAACCCCCCTGTTCGTGAACCAGCCACCACCATCCCCTCAGGTGAGGAGCCCATGCAGTTGGGCCGGACTCGCCTCACCGCAGCAGAGAGGAACCGGAGGATTGTCCGGGGCTTGTGCCTCTACTGTGGTGACGGCAGGCACCTCCGCGACTCCTGCCCCTCCCTGCCAAAAGAGTAGGCTCACCCGAAGGGGGATTGCGGGTGAGCCGAATTACTCACTCCCCACCACCTATCAGCCCAGCCAGGTTCCCTGTCACCCTCTCCTGGCAGGGTCAGACTATTTCAGTCGGGGCCATCATAGACTCAGGGGCAGACGGGAACTTCCTGGACGCCCAGTTTGCCCGCTCGGCTGCCCTCCCCCTCGTCGCCCTGGAGTCCCCACTGGCAGTCTCTGCCCTTGATGGACACAGTCTGGGGCCCCTCACCCACCGCACAAGACCCCTCTCCATGACCATCTCCGGGAACCATGTCGAGACGATCCACTTCTACGTCCTTAATTCTCCCCAAGCCCCCCTCATTCTGGGCCGACCATGGCTTGAGCTCCACATTCCCCATGTCAGCTACGGTGAGGGGCGCATCCTCAGCTGGAGTACGGCCTGCTATGCGCGGTGTCTCCGTGCTGCCCATACCCCGTCGTCACCACCACAGCCCCCTCCAGCTCCCCCGGACCTCTCCTCCGTGCCAGAGGTCTACCACGACTTGGGAGAGGCCTTCAGTAAGGAGCGTGCACGCACCCTGCCCCCGCACCGGCCCTATGACTGTGCCATTGAGCTCCGCCCTGGCAGTAAACACCCGGTCAGCCGCCTGTACAACCTTGCCCCTCCAGAGAAGGCCGCCATGGATGAGTACATCTCCGAGAGCCTGGCCGAGGGGCTTATCCGACCTTCTCACTCCCCGGTGGCAGCGGGATTTTTTTTTGTGAAGAAGAAGGATGGGTCCCTCAGGCCATGCATTGACTACCGTGAGCTCAACGCCATCACCATCCGGAACACCTACCCTCTCCCCCTCATGAGCTCCAACTTCGAGCCCCTCCTCGGGGCCACGGTGTTCACCAAGTTGGACCTACGGAACGCATACCATCTGGTCCGGATCCGTGAGGGGGACGAGTGGAAGACGGCCTTCAAGACCCCCCGTGGCCACTATGAATACCGAGTGATGCCCTTCGGCCTAACCAACGCCCCCTCGGTTTTCCAGGCCCTTATGAACGACGTGCTGAGGGATATGTTGGACATCTTTGTGGTCCTGTATCTGGATGACATCCTGGTGTTCTCCAGAAACCCCGAAGAACACGTTCAGCATGTCCGCCTCGTCATCCAGCGTCTCCTGGAGAACCGACTGTTTATAAAGGCTGAGAAATGCACCTTCCACGCTCCCTCCGTGGAATTTCTGGGACTCATTGTGGAGGGGGGACGGACCCGGCCTGACCCTAAGAAGATCCGGGCAGTCGTCGACTGGGAACAGCCTACCTCCCGCAAGCAGCTGCAGTCCTTCCTCGGCTTCGCCAACTTTTATCGCCGGTTCGTTCGGGACTACAGTCGGGTGGCTGCCCCCCTCACTGCCCTCACCTCCTCGCTGCGACCGTTTGCCTGGACACCAGGGGCCAGTACCGCCTTCGCTGACCTGAAGAGGCGCTTCACCTCTGCACCGATCCTGGTCAACCCAGACCCAGCGAAGCCCTTCATAGTAGAGGTGGACGCCTCAGACACGGGCGTGGGCGGTGTCCTCTCTCAGCGGTCTGCTGACCAGAAGATGCGCCCCTGTGCCTTCTTTTCCCGTCGCTACTCCCCCGCAGAGGCCAACTACGACATTGGTAACCGGGAGCTACTGGCTGTTGTGGAGGCATTCCAGGAGTGGCGGCACTGGCTGGAGGGCGCAGAGCACCCCATCACTGTTCTTTCAGATCACAAAAATCTGACGTACATCAGGTCGGCCAGGAGGTTGACCTCCCGCCAGGCACGCTGGGCCCTGTTCCTCGGGCGGTTCGACTTCACCATCACGTTCCGCCCGGGGTCCCTTAACAATAAGGCTGACTCTCTGTCTCGGTGTCATGCGGCGGGGGAGGAGCCTACCACTCCAGATACCATCCTTCCTTCCTCCCGGGTCATCGGAGTGGTGAAGATGGACATCGAGGCAGTGGTCATAAGGGCTCAGCACACCCAGCCCGACCCTGGGACTGGTCCACCTGGTCGTCTCTTCGTTCCGGAAGCCGTCAGAGCCACGGTAATCCAGTGGGGTCATGCCAGCCGCTTTGCCTGCCACCCGGGGGCCCGACGTACCCTGTCCTTCCTGCGCCGGCAGTTCTGGTGGCCTACTATGGCAGAGGATGTCCGGGGGTACGTCTCAGCCTGCCCCACTTGTGCCCGCAGCAAGGCATCCCATCAGCCCCCGTCTGGTCTGCTGCGGCCCCTCCCCGTACCCAGTCGTCCATGGTCCCACATCGCGGTCGACTTTGTCACTGGTCTCCCCCTGTCCCAGGGTGACTCAGTCATCCTCACCATTGTGGACCGGTTTTCAAAGTCTGTGCGGTTGGTGGCCCTGGCAAAGCTGCCAACCGCAGCGGAGACTGCAGAGCTGCTGACTGCCCATGTCTTCAGGCTGTACGGGCTCCCCCAGGATGTGGTGTCCGACCGTGGTCCCCAGTTCACCTCAAAGGTGTGGCAGGCCTTCTGTGGGGGTATTGGGGCCACGGCAAGCCTCTCATCCGGCTACCACCCCCAGACCAACGGGCAGGCCGAGAGGACCAATCAGAGTCTGGAGTCGGCACTCCGCTGCATGGCTTCCCTCCATCCATCCTCCTGGAGCAAGGACCTGCCCTGGGTTGAGTACTCCCTGAATGCCATGGTCAGCGACTCCACCGGCCGGTCACCTTTTGAGTGCTCCCTGGGGTACCAGCCCCCCCTGCTCCCACTCCAGGAGGCTGATGCTTCGGTCCCGTCTGTCCAGGCTCACATCCGTCGGTGTCGGCGGGTTTGGGCCTCTGTGCGCTCGGCTCTGCTCCGTGCTACGTCGCGGGCCGCTCGGGGTGCCAACCGGCGCCGCTCCCCTGCACCTGAGTACCAGGCCGGCCAGCAGGTTTGGCTGTCCACTGCTGACCTCCCCCTCCACGTCCCCTCCCAGAAGCTGGCGCCCAGGTTCATCGGCCCCTATGTCATTGACCGGGTGATCAACCCTGCGGCTGTCCGGCTGGTCCTCCCCCACTCCCTTCGGCGTGTCCACCCGGTGTTCCACGTCTCCCGGGTCAAGCCCGTCGTCACAAATGCTCTTGTGCCGCCGGCTCCTCCTCCGCCCCCTCCTCAGCTGGTGGATGGTCACCCTCAGTGGGCGGTTCGGCGGCTCCTTCGGGCCCGGCGCCAGGGCCGGGGGTTCCAGTACCTGGTGGACTGGGAGGGGTATGGGCCTGAGGAACGGAGCTGGGTTCCCAGGTCGCAGATCATGTCCCCTGCCCTCCTCCGGGACTTCTACAGGGCCCACCCTGATGCCCCGGGTGGGCCCCGGATGGCCGCACCTGGAGGTGCTCGCTCGGGGGGGGGTCCTGTTACGGCTCCACCCACACCCTCCTCCTCTGCTCCTTCACACCCCTCTGTTCCGGCCTCAGCCACTCCCAGCACCTCAGCTCGCTCCCAGCGGGCACTCCTGAGACACAGCTGCAACAGGTTGAGTTGACGAGGTGAATGAGCCGGATCACTGCACACCTGCTGCCACTCTCCAATCAACCCCTCTGCCTACAAGACTCCAGCTCTCCTGCCAGTCATCGCCAGATCTTCCCTGATAGTTACCTGGCAAGTACCTAGAAGAGACGCAGACTCCCTGCGAAGTGTTTGTTGCTGTTGCCTTTTTGCCTTTTGGCTTTTTGACCCTTTTTGCCTCCTTGCCTTGCTCCAACTCACATTCAACCTCTCTTCCCACAGGTCTCCCCTCTCCAGCAGTGATCCGGCTTGCCTGCCTGTCAACCAGCCCAGTCACCTCACCTGCTCTTCACCTCCAGCTCACCTCCGGTTCCCCTCCAGCTCACCTCCAGCTCCCCTCCAGCTTACCCAGCCTTTTCCCCCACATCACCCTGCTAATAAAACCCTGAACTCTACTATATCCTGCCTCCTGTGTTGTGCGCTCGAGCCTCTCCCAGCTGCCCCGTAACATCTAGTGAGAGATGGTGTTGGCAGTGTCATTATGTGGGGCTGCATGAGTGCTGCTGGTGCATTTCATTGATGCTATCATGAGTTCACAGAGGTCCTGTTCTATAGTGAAAGAGAAGATGCTACCATCACTCAGTCACCTTGGTTGTCGTGCACTTTTCCAACATGACAATGATCCAAAGATACATCTAAGGCCACTGTTGCATTTCTGAAGAAGAGCAAGGTTAAAGTGATTCAGAGCCAATTATATCTCCTGATCTGACACCTACGGGGAATTCTGAAGAGACAAATGAAGCATCACTCTCCATCCAGCATGCAGCCTCTAAAAGAGCTCCTTCTTGAAGAATGGAAGAAGATAGATGTTGCAATATGTACTTGTTCATTCTGTGCCTGGAAGACTTGGTACTGTCCTTAAAAATCATGGAGGACACACAAAACACTAGATGTAGTAGTTTTTGTTGTGGGGTGTTTTCATTTCTTCATCAACTGATTTGAGTAAAACTGAAGATTTGGTAATATAATTTATAGTTTATATATATAGAGCATACAAAAATAAATGTCATGGTTTGATATTCTTGGTTTTTGACAAAATCTGCTGTAAACCACATATAAACCATGTGAGAGCAAAGTTGGCAAAGTTGATTGCAGTTTTGGGGAAAACACGTCATATTCTGTATCAAACATGATGATTCACTCTGTACTGCTCACTGTTCTACTGGATCTAATTTACTGTGTGGAGGTTTGGGGTCACGCCTTCAAAAGCTCCCTACAGCCATGATGCATGCTACAAAAAAGAGCCATAAGGAGAATTAACAATGGATATGGAGAACACACTAACTCACTGTTCATAAGAATCATCATCATCATCATCATCATCATCATCATCAGCATCATGTGGGTACCTGCACTTCCTGTGACTAACCACAGGGTGGCGCTCTCTGTCTGTGATAAAGTTCAGTTTGTATCACACAGCCATGTTGTTAGAGCTTATTTATGACTGTGACTCCTTTCTAACACCGTAAAGAGACATGTGATGTCACACATGTGATGCAATATGTTTTCACCTTGAAAATGATCCAACCGTTCAGAATTATACCCTACGTAATAGAAGAAAAATCTGTGGAAATAATATGAAATGTATCATGACTGTTCCCTCAACGTCTTAAAGGAACAGACTGACATTTGTCTCACAGTGTTATTCCATTTAAAGGGAAACTGACAAAGAATGTTCACAAAGTATTTCATCATAAAATAAGCTGCTGAGAAATAAATAGGACATAAAACATGAAGAGCTCTATAAACAATCAAAAGGACTTTAAAATCAATTGTGAAGCAAACAGGCAGCTAATGCAGAGACTTTAAAACAGCTGAAGACTCTGTTTAATATTAGTGTGAAGACACAGGAAAGTGAGGTGCTTTGAAGCAGCCTTATCTCTCCACCACAGGGGCTGATGGGAGGTCTGAGGACCTGTTAGAAACCACGTGGCCCTCGTCTGATCTCGCAGCTCCTCCTTGTTTGGCCTCAGCTGCATCAGAGCGCCACTTCTCCCCAGGTTCACCAGAGGAAACACCGCTGCACAAAATGCTTTTCCTCCCAGCTGCTGCTCTGTGCTGTCTGTGCTCAGGTGAGTGTTTCCAGCCAATCAGGAGCCAACAAACTCCACCTTTAACAAACACTGTCACACTCACCTTCATCTACCTGTCTGTCTCCACACAGCGCTGGCTGCCATGGCAACACAGCTGCTTCAGGAGGATTTAACATGGACCAGGAGAGTTGGTGAAAGAGTCTCCTTCAGCTGTCGAGGCACTGAACAGTGTGATAGACGTTATCCTTTTGTATACTGGTACCAGAAGAGAGACACAGAAACAATCACACTGATTCTTGATATTGACAGGGATGATGGTAAAATAGATAAACGTTACAATCATCCTCAGAAAGATGATTTCTCAGCTGTGAATAAACAGAACGGCTGTGAGTTGCAGATCCAGAGCGTTAAACTAACTCATTCAGCCACCTACTACTGCTGCTGTAAGAAGGGTGTTCCCCACAGTGATAAAATATCCCTGCAGCCTGTACAAAAACCTCCAGATGAACAGATGTCAAACAGTGTCTGTGACAGGAAGAGAGCAGTAAACCACAGCCCAGGTTCACATATTTCACCTCCATCTCAGCCAGAGTCACAAACACACTGAACTGAGGGATTTATTTTCTTTACTGCTGTCAGGATTTATTTGATATGATATTTATTCATATTTTTATCAGATATTCCAGCAGCTTTATTGTTGTTCCACACAGTGAGGACAAACTAGCAACACAGAGACACAAAGATAAAAGAAGTGAAAGAGAAAAGAGTCAAATGAATATTACAAATAAACTGAGTCAAAAACATCAAGAAGTCTTGTTTGAAAAGCAGTTTGTCATTAAAAACATGATGAAACAAAAACAAGCTTCAGCATTTTGATAAAGATTAAAATCCTCTGCTTTGACCTGCTGCAGGAATAAAGTCCGTTCCTCCTCACAATGCTGACCTGCTTCCTGTGGCTCCTTCACAATAAAAGCTTTCTTCCATCACATGTTGGAACAGATTTGAGCAGATCATTTCACTTCAGTAAATGATACAAGTGAATTGTAGGATTTGTGACAGTTCCCCCTCAACAGAGATTTGGTAAATGTATTTGGATTGAATGAAGGTTTTTCTCTGTGAGCAGTGGGACCTTTGGCTCCGTCTTTACATCCAAACAAAACTTTGATCCAGAACAAGAGAACTGTTGGCCTGATTTCTATCACATCTACAGTGGATGTTTATGGTCCCCAGAGGATGAATCCTCATATTTATACAAGTTTTAAGATCTCATTTTAACTGCTAATCAACAGAGAAATGTCTCATGAGCGTATGTGACAGAATATTAATATACAAGATATTTGAAGGTTTGAAAACAAAGAATAATGATATTAATGTCAAAGCCTATATACATACATCCAAACACTGAGATCACTTTTAGATTTCACTTGGTAACAAACCTTTTCAAGCAATAAGGTTCATTCTGGCTTTATATTTTTGACCTTCAGGTCAACAGAAATATTTGAGTGTTTACAATATTTGTCCTAAAGTTTAGTTTGAGTTGTTCACTGTTTGTTTGTGTGAACAGTAACTCTGGTCTCATGTGTTGACCTGATTTAAAAAGTAGGAGGATAATAATAATAATAATAATAATAATAATAATTAAAAAAGAATAATAATAATAGTAATAATAATAATAATAATAATAATAATAATAAAAATAATAATAATGGGCTCTTCACTCCTTAAACTTGAAGTAAGAAATGTTGTTATTCTAAAATATATGTTCATCTTTGACAAACTTAAATGATGTCCAAAACAAACTCTGTAGTTTGTGGTTTAAATGTAAATGTTAAGGATGAAAATGAAAACACCCCCGCTTAGCAAATGGTATCATCCTCCTCTCAGCCGCTCCCTCTGCACCGCTCCGCTGGCCGACCGGCATCCAGCGACACACGCAGAGTGAGAATCCTTTAGTTGTCGTGTTGGGAATCAACTAAGTAAGTTGCTCCAGCTCTGTCTCATACTTCTTTCCTTTTACCTGGAGTTGTTCAGATTCAGATACCATATCGGAGAGTACTGGAGTCCAGGCACCGTTTTACAGTTAGTTAGCCCGTTTAGCTTCGTTAGCGCAGCTACAGTCAAACTGGAGCGGTCCGTTTATTAAACAAAAGGAGCAGTGCGACAAATTAACTGTGTACCTGTGAAGTGCGTACTTGTGTCTCTTTTGTAAAAGTTCATCGTTACTTTAGAGACATAATTTGACGTCACAAACGTCTTTTTCTGGTCCGTCGTCATGGAAACATGACTCCCTGTCAGGGCATTTGGACCAGAGTGAAAACAAACGACATAATCACTGTATAATACCAGTATGTGTGAAAACACTCACTGTGGCTTTTTGAATGAATTGTTATTTATTCCTAGTTCATATTTGATATTTTTCAGTTGTGTCTTACTGTCAAAGTAGACAATAAAAAATAGTTAAATGTTTTTTCTTTGCTGTATTTATTCATGTTTTGCAGAGGATTTAAACTGAACCAGACTTTGCAACAATAATAATCACATTACATTCATGCAGACGTAGTACTACACACACACACACACACACACACACACACACACACACACACACAGTAGGTCTATATATATAGGCTATTTATAACACAAAGGTATGAGATGTGTGAAAGATAACTCCTACACTGTAAAACCCGACAAGTTCATATAACTCAAAAAAATTGGTGAAACTGATTACATCGAAATTTTCTAGTTTCACTTAATCAACTTTGTGTGTTATATTGAAATTTTAAATTAAGTAGCTTTAATTAAATTATTTTCAGTGGCACTAACTACATTTTTTAAGTTACACAAACATTCTTGTTTAAGTACTTTTTACTTGGTATTTTGTTTTCACAGTAAGAATAGAATTAAGTATGGCTTCCTTAAATATTTTTATTACCTTTAACATAAAAAATTTAAGTTGTCTGTAAGAAATGATTCACTTGATATGTACTTAACTGGTTTAAGTTAAATTAACAATGCACAAAAACTCCTATATAATTAAAAACATTACTTAATTTAAAAGCAAAACTGCAAGTTAGTTTACCTTGAAACATTTTATGCAATCAGTTTCAAAAAATGTTTTAAGTAGCTTTAACTAAAAAGCCCCAAATACATATGTTTTGAATAAAAAAAAATATATAACATTTGAAATGCCAGACCAAATTTATTGAGTAACCACAATTAAACAGTGTAGCAAATGGAAGAATACATTCCAAAAATAGTACAAGGGCCTTGCAAGAAGACTTGAGGACTCCTAATCACTTTGTTACATAAGGACTTATCAAAAACAGCTGCCAAACGGTAACATTAAAAATGCAAGCATTATTTAAAACACAGTCCAGAACCTCAAAACAATGTTTGTCCTTTGACCTGTTTTTTTATGTGTTTTATATGGAAAAAAAACCCTTTTTATTTTCCATGCTCAACTCTTAATATTTTGCTGAACCCTAATTACTTCAATACTTTAAACACTTCCATAAACGTTATCCAACTTTGGCATCCAAAATGTATCCATTACATCTTCCAAAACTTAAAAAACTGCCTTTAAAAAAACCCAAAAAACAATCACTTTGTGACAATATGAATGAAATCCTCTGTCACACATTACACATTATTCAGACACTTTTAGACATTTCCATAAAACTTTGTGTACAAATGTTACAACCTAAATGTACATAGTACATTCAATAACACAACTAAAACCGGGCCTGAGCAATGTTGTGAACTTTCTTTACATATTAGGATCCCTCCACAATCAGCAAGTCATTTTTAAGGGTCAGCACCCGAGGCCTCAACTTCCCATCATCCAGGCCCATAAGTACTTTCTGGATGAAGTCAAACGTGTTTGACATGCCGTTTGGGTAACTTAGATGCAAGGCATAAAAAAGTGCAAAAAGTGTGACAAATGCCTCAGCCATTTTGGAAAATTCCATAACTATGTTACCCTCAAGTACAATTGCAGTCTTCTCTGGGCAGAAGAATGTTGCATCTGTTGAATCTGCACTGATCAACAGGATCCCTACTGGTAGATCTTCAGTGATTGGTTCATCAGACTTCGCCATCTGAAGACAACAACAGAGAACTGTTATGTGAGATAACCTGAGCTATCTCCCAAAGCTGTTTGCAGGCAATTCATCAGTAATGAAGACAGAAAACAGTCAGATAGAACCATCCAAAACAATAATCACAATACATAAATGCAAATGGTTTCTCAGGTCAGTCGCAGGTCACAGTCAATATAAAACGTGGAACAGATTTATATAAAATTATTTATGTAAAATGTAGAACAGAATGTTTTGTCTCCCAGCCTGAAATTTGTTCATTTTACCATGTTATAAACAAAAAATTTGACCTTCAATTGACTAAATATTTTCCATTGTCATTGTTGCAAGAAAAAAATGAAAAAAATAGTAATAAATAGAGATTCTACATTTTTTTAAAATGGAATGAAAAATTCAGAGTTACACATTTATTTTTATTTTTTAAGCTAAAGAGCTGCATTTCAAAGGCATCCAAAGGAATAAATCATGCTCAGCACTTGAAATGCATTAAATATAGTTGGAATTTACTCAGCACTTCGCACAATATTAAAGATGCTATATGTTGTATATGCCTTTTTTTATGATTTGCATCCATTGTATACCTTACATTATCTATACTACTTATGGGATTACTTATTGCCTGCAACAAGAACCTGAATGCATTCTGGTCAGCAGAAGAGAAGAAACATTTGCTGAAAAAATTCTCACAGACAAGGTCCATATCTAGTGATATAGGTTGAAACATAAGCAAATATATGTATTTTTTTATTTCATTTTTTAATTCTTTTTTCTCTTCCTGCCTTGCAGCAACCTAAACAATGTAACAAAATAAAAATAGATACCAGTAATTGTATTGTATTGTTGCAGAGCAAATGCTTAATTGTACTTACATCCCAAAACTTCAGAAATGTAGAGTCATCTTCATGAAGATAAGCTGGGAGGGCACGAAGGACAGCAGCCCGTTTGATGTGAACATCAACTTGTTCCTTGCGTGTAAGAACAAAACAGAATAACAGTAACTAAACAGATATGAATTATTATATATCTACACAAACACATACACCGACATAGTACAACTTTTAAGCACCAACAATCTGAAGCAATTGACCTGGTGGTCATAAGCATCAAAGAGCTGACCCAGAGTGTCAGCTACTTTCCCTGTGCGTGCAGCTCTCTTTCTGAACAAGCTCTGAAGACGGGGGGCATGTCGGTCCAACTCAGCATAGAACTGGTTCTTCAGGTTGATGTTTGCAATCCTGTGAAACTCGGCACAGACCTGTACAAAGTACATGAATGTTTAAGTCAGATTGTAATGTATATGTGGCCCTGTAAGGAGATATAAACAGCAACAAAGCATTCCTGAATACTGCCCAGTACTGCCAAACATTGACCTTGAACTGTTTCAAGTTTGGGGGAAAACATCCATACCACTACACTACCAAATCACACTCAATGGTATTCACTGCAAACCTGAATGGATATTTTCAGCTTATCACTGACAAAGTCAGTCTGAAGAATGAAATTGAATACATGTGCCTAGATAGATTTACTTAAAAAAATATTGTTTACCTGTGACTCTATTTTAAGAGCAGGCCAGCGTTCCAGGATCTCTCCAACAGGTAGGTCATCATTTATGACCTCTTTGCGCCGTAGGCCAAGCCATGGCAAAATTAAACAATATTCTCATCAATTGAAAACACTTGTGAAACAGGTTTTAGATTAATTTGATTGTGGTGCATTAATTTACATTTCAGCAACTATGCAAAACAAATATCGAAAAAAGCTTAATGTTTGCCAATAACATACCAGGTTGAAGACTCTGTATGTCGGCCTGTTGCTTCAGCCTTCAGAGAAAAAAGAATGACATTTGAAGCAAGATAATACACTTTCAACAAAAGCATTATGTACAATATCTTTGAAGTATTACATTGATTAATGTATTAACCTCACACAGTGTGAAATGTCTTAATCCCAAACTTATTAAAACAGGTTTATGAACATATTTCACTTTACTCAGACTTAAGTTCTTGCTAATCTATAGATATTGTGACAAATGGAAAATGTAAACAGTTCTTATATCTCTAAACCAAGACATAAAAGGGTATTGCTACACTCTCAGGTTAAGAAGAGAGATATTATCTATTTTTTATTTATTATTATTTGTTTTCAATAAAATCTTATTTCTGTTTGACAGTCGGAATGACCTTAACCATGCAAAGACTGGGAACACTTGACCGCTGGACTGCGGTTATTTTTCCACACTGATTACAAGCCAGTTTACGTGCGTTACAAAAAAACAGAAATGGTCCGGTAAAACGTGAAATTGAAACTGATGTGACCTTAACTTTAAAGTTAAACCCTCCATACAAAACATTAACATTCAGTAACCGTTAAGCCGAGACATGCCCGGACATGCATGCCGATGAAACATGCAGTTCCAGTCGACATTGTGTGGTAAAATCAACTTTATGAAATTTACCAGACAACTTTCTACACAAGACAAAATTTCCACTTTGACATAAAAATCCCACAAGTCCACTTTCTAATCCCTCTTTACATGTAAATTAGCTAACAGTTAAGTGAGGCATTTACAAATTAAGCTAGCCAAATCACATTTAACGGACAGATACAAATAACTGCTGACAGCCCGAATGCACACCGTTAAAATATGGCGCTTAAACAACTCTTAACTTAACAAATTAGTGCTCCCAAAGCGAATATGAAAATAACGGAGGTCAGGGCGGTGAGGGCGGTCAGCACGGCGTTCACTGTTAGCGACTCCTGCTGAGAAAGTTGCTTCGTTCTCGGCTTTTCTTGACGACGCGAGTAGCGGTAATGGCGGACTTTCCGACAGGCTTGGAGAAGAAGGACGCGCGCACGTGACGTGACGTCATCAAGTTTACTGTCAAACTATTTGAGTACAGTGACTAAAATAAATGAAAGCGGTCGAGTACTGTTAACTTAAAATTACAAATTTGTACTAATGACTCAGAAAATATGTGGTGTATTAACTTTTTTAATTTTTTGAGTTAGCACAGATTATTTAATTTAACAAGCTTTTACTGTCCGGTCTCTCTGTGTGTGTGTGTGTGTGTGTGCGTGTGTGTGGTCTGCCAGTGACCAATGGACATACGACAGTTCTTTAAAAGAAAATAGACAGATTCAGGTGAGAGACTAGGGACAGTCCATAATGATCTCTGTCTTGTTTTTTCTTCTTCTGAAGCGTGTTAAGCTAAAGTAACAGATAATATAAACCAGCTATCTGTATGTTGTATCAAATGACTTATGTAGGAAATGGTCTGCTACAATATATTTGTGTATGATTGTCAGTGCCAAGGGAAAGAGAGAAAGATAGAGAAGGAGAAAGGGAAAGGGAGAGCACGCAGGAAGAACCAGGTGAGAAAACAACAACAATAAATTGATATATAGTGAATAGTGGCGAGCAAAACAGTAACAACTCATACTCCTATTCTAATTTATTGGCATTACTGTAGGTGGCCTATACTTTGCATTTTGTTGTCCAAGTAGCTGTTACTTTGTTCAGTAACAATAAAGTTCAATCTAATCTAATCTAAAAAAAAAAAGTCTGTTGTGCTTTTACAGTCAGGAGAGTCAGTGTGGATGTTAAAGTCTCCTAGGAGGAGGACAGATGGGGAGACTGAAGACAGTTGTG
This sequence comes from Centropristis striata, assembly GCF_030273125.1. Lineage (NCBI taxonomy): Eukaryota > Metazoa > Chordata > Actinopteri > Perciformes > Serranidae > Centropristis > Centropristis striata. Next base: position 3,065,622 of record NC_081527.1, on the reverse strand, counting down.
TGAAGAATTCTAAAAATCTGACAGAAAGGTTGGGTTGGGTTTGGGTGGACGGCAGATAATAGCAATGATGAGGTTTTGGAGCGGGGAGTTTAAATGCCAGATGTTCAAAAGATGGTGCAGCAATGATGGAGAGTGGCCGAGGGTTGAGGTCTTGGTGGTGTTTTCCTCCTCCTCGGCCCTTAGAGCGAGGGATGTCCATGTATGAATATCCAGCAGGGAAGGTTTGGTTTAGTGTGAAATATTCCATGGGTTTTTGCCAGGTTTCAGTCAGACAGAGGAAGTCTAGTTGTTTGTCAGTGATTAATTCATTTAAGATGAGGCTTTTATTGTTGAGGGCTCTTGTGTTGAACAGGGCTTTTTTCAGAGGCTTTTGTTTTGAAGTTTGCATGGAGGAAGTGGGTACTGGGCGAAGGTTGAAGGCATTCACGTGGTGGTTCTCCTGATGACGTGGTGAGTTGTTGTGGTGACAGAATGAGGAAGTGCAGCAGCTGTAGTCGGTCCAGAGAGATGGGACGGGAGCCTCTATGGGTGTAGTGACGGCGACGTAGAAGTCCAAAGTGTTTTATTGCGGTGATAAGTTGGTAACTCTGGTCTCATGTGTTGACCTGATTTAAAAAGTAGGAGGATCAAAACTCTTTCTCCTTCAAATCAAAACAAGACTACAGAGCAACACACACTGGCTGTGTGGCCCAGCGTCCTGTCATTGGACGCACACACGTCATAAATCAAAGTAATGGACAATTTAAAGACGTGAGCTGATGATGGTGTTTGATAAAAACTGACCAAAGTCAGTAGGGTTCATCCTCTGAGGAACATGAACGTCTGAACCAACGATCCACGGAGACACTCTGCTAATGTGTCTAAAAAGGACATAAAAGAAGAGACAGTCATGTTAATATGAACATTAGAGAAACACATGATGGAGCTGAAATATGATACTGCTTCATAATGTGGACTGGTTCACCTCAGCTGACACATTCAGCAGCAGACAGGTTTTTGTACCAGTCTTTTTCACTGTGCCAGGCGGATGGTACTACATGTTTGGCTCTGGAACTAAACTGTTTGTAGGTAAGAATTAACTTTCTTTTTCCTTCAGTTGTTTTATTGAAAATGTGTTTTAATGAGTTTCTGCTGCTTGTGACTTTTTTCATCATTAGTAGAGAATTCTTGCAGCCATGCAGCTATTGTTACATAAAAAAAGCTTCATAATTCCTGAAAAGATGTTTAAATGTCACGGCACAACTCAAGTTATTCTTTATTTCTGCAGGAGATGAAACTGATTCATATAGAAAAAGTTTGATATTGGAAATGTTACAAATATACAGTATTTGATCCTCTCAGTAATTCAGCAGCGCCTCTTGTTTTTATTGAACAACACACTATAATTATTACTACAATTGTGTTTTATATGATGATAAACATGTCCTAAAGATATATTTATCATACTGAATATGATATGTCAATTAAATAGAACGTATGGAGACTAATGAGTGATTTCTATATGTGATACAGGATGATATCTAAAGGCACACACTTTTTAGTTTGTGCCAAAACACAAAATAATTATAAATTATACATGATGCTTCACAAAAACATAAAGTAAAAACCTTTAGGAAAGTATAGATCAATAATATGTGTTGTTTTACTTTTTATGTATTATTATTCATTAATATTTTGATCTGTTTATTTAGCATATAGAGTAAAGTATACAGCGGAAAAAGTATAAATCATTTTAACACAAATTTGGTTGCTATATTGTATTATATGAGCTCATGTTTCATTCTGTCATGTTATTTATATGATCATTGAATTTTTGGTTAACTCAGGGTCCTTTTTTCATGTTCAACAGTGTTTTTATTCAATTTGGAAGATGCAGAAAGTTAATTTTATTTGGGTATCAAAGTTTACGTTTTATAGTATAAAGGGCAACTAAAAAGTAATCTGATTACACATTTTTGTAATCCTGTGGATCAAGTTACTATGATGACAAAAACTGCCGTGAAATTTCTGTTCAGCAGATGAATCCATTTCAGAGTAATCTGCCCCAACCTGCTGATATTATATTATATTATATTATATTATATTATATTATATTTCGTTATATTATATTTTATTATAATATATTGCATTCTATTAAATTATATTATATTTTAACATATAAAATATTATATAACATCAAAATATATTACGTCATATTATATATTTTATTTAATTTTAGATTATATTGTATTATTTGGCAGTTTTTATTCACATTTGACAGAATCAAACATTGTTGCAGGAAGTTAAAATTGCAAGAAAACAGTTTGAGCCAAATATAATAAAATATATAACAGATAGAAATGGTAAGAATTCATAGTTTAAAAATACAAAATTATTGACAATTGCATTTAATTGAATATGTAAGTTATAATCATATGTACAAAATGATGAAGAAAAACTGTTTTACACTTTTACAATAATATAATATTTGACTTCATCCTAAATGATCAAGACCGTCTTTTTATTATTTTATATTATATTGTCTTATATTACATTATGCTATATTATGTAATCATAATATATTATATTAAAATATATTTTAAACCTGACACTGAAAAATGTGGACATTTTCTAAGTTGAAAAAAAAGAGAATGAGACAATTTTCAGATCCTTTCTGAAATATATTCAATTAAAAACTGGACAAAGAAAATATATTTAATGTTCAAATGGAAATACGGACAAAGTGATTTTGGAATTTGATGAAAATGTATTTTTAATTATGTTTTACACATCATGCAAACTTTATATTAAATTATATTATTATTATATTATAATATATTATAATATTATTATATTATAATATATTATATTATTATGATATTGTAATATCATATTTAATTTATTTATTTTATTAAGTGGACATTTTTATTCACATTTGACAGAATCAAACATTTTTGCAGGAAGTTGAAATTGCAATGAAAAAAGTCATAAAATGATTTATGTCTTGATTTGTTCCTATATGAATTGTAAAAGGTTTATTGTGGTAAATATGTGGTTAATATCCTAGACGAGCCCCCATTTAGTCATAACCCGACTCCTGGGCCATGACAAAAACGGGAATGGACACAAAGAATGATGATAAATTAAAGGAGATTTATTGTGATAAAGTAAAGAAATAAGTCCAAATGTGGAGTGTGTCAGTCAGTAACATCAGTAATGTCAATGTGAGTGAATGAACACAGAGTTAAAGCAAAGCCGCCATCCCGTGGCTCCTTCAAGGACACTAACAAAAAGCAGTAACTGGGAGCCTCGCCTCTCAATAACTAGACACTGGACTGGAGCGTCAACATTCAATATATTGTGTTCCCTAACATGAAAATAATATTTGACATGAAGGTAAATATGTGCTTTATTCAAAATGTGTCATATAAAAAAAGACATTTCCATTGCATGAAGGTACAAGTCATCATTATATAAAATGAATTTCTATAGGTAAGAAAAATGAATGATAAATAATGTGAAATGAAAGATGTGATCTTGTGTCCCCATATAATCCATGCTGACATTAGATGCTGAGTGTGTTTCATATGAAGGTGAATACAGTATATGTAGTGAACTTTGTGCTGTATTGATGAGTAGTTTAGTGATCAGAGTCCATGTAGTTTCCAGGATCACACTGAATGCAGTGCAGTGCTGTAAGCTGCTGTTGACTGTGTCAATGTGTGTCTGTGCTGCTTGTTGCTGCTGTCAAACTTCAGGTGAGCAGGTAGTGAAGCCCGTGGTGAGCGTGTACCCAGCAGCACCCAGAGCCCACCTGGAGGGGAAGAGCTCCCTGCTGTGTCTGGCCTCAGCCATGTTTCCTCCTCTGGTCCGCTTCTCCTGGAAAAGACGAAAGGAGAACGGTCCTCTGGAGGAGCTGCCCCCTGCTGAGGGAGAGCAGCTGGAGCTCAGAGAGTCGGGACACACCGCCGCCATCTTGCTGCTCCGTCAGCAAGAGAACAGCACGTATAAATACCACTGCTACGTCCAGCACGAGGGGGGCCAAGTGGAGGCCCCAACAGAACAAGGTAATGAAGGCTCGCTGACTGTGTTCAGCAGTGATTCAGCTTCATGTGGAGACGCTGTCAAAGAGAGCAGAGGAGCAGAGGACTGACATTTCTCACTGCAACTCCAAACATTTCACTCCTTTTCTGTTTCAGAGGTTCAAGCTCCAGAAGCCTTCTTTCCTCCAGAGAGAGAGCCAGCAGACCTGCCAGCTCTGCAGCAAGCTGACTGTAAGATCACCTGCTGCCTCTCCTTCAATCACAATCTTTCCTTTTTCACTTTTCAATGCCAACATTTAAAGTCTATGTCCTGGCTCCGTATAGCTCAAAAGCTGGCTGAGGCCCTGACTTGTTGTCTTCAATAAGGACCTTTGAGCTTTCATTCAAAGTGTAGCCGACCCCTGTCTTCATGTAAAGCTGCTTGTCCCGTCTGGAAAAGTCCAAGTTATACTGATGAAAATCTGATGATGTTCTGATGACATTTACACACTGTGTGACTCTGTGTGTGTGTGTGTGTGTGTGTGTGTGTGTGTGTGTGTGTGTCAGGGTCCTTCCAGTCTCAGTGCAGGGTGAAGCTGCTCTGCCTGCTGTACACAGTGCTGATAGTGAAGAGTCTGGTGTTCTGCTGTGGAATCGTTCTGCTGATGATTCTCAGAAACAAGGGACCGTCCACCAACTGCACACATGCTGACTGACTGTTTTCTGCCTTTTCTCACCATCAAATCTCATCAATTCATCTCATTCATCACGCTGATCAGTATTCACAAATATCAATGATGACGTGTTGTGGTTGTTATGTAAAAGGAAGACACAGTCATCCTAAAAATATAAATACATATATACACGTATATATCTGCAGTTACTAAGTGTACATTTTGTCTGGTGTCATTGTGATATTTTAGTTAATTTCCACTTTGAGTTGCGACCTGTATAATAATAGAGATTTATTCTCAATCATTAGCTTCTTGTAGACATGTTATTAAGTATTTTCTGTTTATTTGATTAATTTTCATCAAGTTTGTCAAATTCTTTCAGAGAAACATTCTCAATAAAGTGAAAAATCACAGACCGTGTCTTTTTTGAAACCTCCTTGTTCTGATGTATTTCAGTTTGACTTCAGAGCAAATAATCAGAAACAGAATCTCTTAGGTTGGCTGTGTATGTTGACAGCTACATTTAATGTGACTCTGGTTGTAACTAGCTCTGAATATACTTTCACACAGCGCCATGAACAAATGTACAGGAAGAAATGAATAGAAGCACACAACAGAACAAGACAACAAAGAGAATCAAATATATCCACAGAGCTATTATTCTACAAGTGTGTAGGTGTGAGTATTCTCCAGGTTCAGGGCTGACTTCTTTTATAATTGTGTCAGTGTGGCTGTAAAACTCTATGCTGATGACACTGTTGTTTACACACATGAACAAACAGCAGAGCGAGCTGCTTTGGCTTCTCATGTTTGCATGTAACAATAATGTTAGCAGGCAGTCTTTGTGATTTGATTTGAACTCGTCTGTTCTCTTTGGTCCTGAAGGCAGGAGCTGCGCCGTATTCCAACTGGTGGCACCATATGTCCATTATTACTAACTGCCGCACCATAGCCCATTGTTGGAGAAACAGTACGGCCCACTGAGATTACTGGCTTTATTGCTTTATGTCTGTTTATATTGTGGTATGAAAGTATTATTCATCTGTCTGATTATTACTGTAATGTTCAAATTATACAGTAAATTATCTAATTATGTCAGAGGTTCGTTGAGACAATAGTTAAAAGTTTATTCTCAAACAAAATTATTCTCGAAATTATTCTTATTCTCAAAATATTCTCAAAAAAATTAGTTACTACTGATGTCTGAAAAAAATTATCAAAAACTTCACTGGAGACGGTCAGAGTTGAAAGCAACAGAGTTTATTCTCAAACAAGAGTTTAAACCAGACTTTACTCTGGAATCAACTAAAAGTTGAACATTTTGCATAAGTTTATAGAACTATAATCTTCCCTCCTACTATCTGGGGAATTATTT